>NC_136495.1:53263388-53278388 GCF_053919585.1 Euprymna scolopes | reverse complement strand
GAAGGGGGTGTGATTTTGTTGCTAAGCGGGTTTGTCGGGGATATGTACATCGAGAGGGTACAAGTGCAATGAGCTCATTAGAGCACATTATATTAACATTTTTAAGCTCATGATGGATAGACTGGGGGAAGCTAAAGTAGGCAGATAGAAAAAGCAATTGACGTATACAGAAAAAAAAACCTACAGGTAGACAGGCAAATAGTAAAAGAAAGGCTGACTAATAGATATAAAGAAACATAGGTAACAAAAGAAAACAACCAGACAGACAAAAATAAAGATATACAGATAGGAAGGCAAACATACAGAAAAAAATTAAATAATGTAAACAGACAAACAGAGTAACAAGAAGAGAAAAATTCTGATAGACAAAAAGCGGGGGGGGGATAAAGACAATGAAAAAATACAGAATTACAGACATTTTTCTTTTGCTCATCAACGCATAAAAATACTTAAGTAAAATAACAAAACGAAAAATGAAATATGTGATAGAATTTTAAAAAATAAGAAGAAATAAGAAAAGATGAAAAAAGATGAAAGGAAAAGATGGCGGATTAATTGATGTCAATCAAATCGTGTATTTTGTGCTTCTTTTTTTTTCAGAAACGATTTTCGTTTCATCCGAGCAAACTCCCCCACCACACTTTTTATCTATCTTTCTTTCAATCTCTCCCCCACCCTCTCTTACTCCCTCTCCTCTCTCTCTCTCTCTCTCTCTATATATATATATATATATATATATATATATATATATATATATATATATATATATATATATATATACGTAGCAAAAATGGTAATTAGTAAAAACCTGAAGAGAGTGCTTTATATTATCGCAGAGCATATATATATTTTTTATTACTACTTTAAATGCTTAGTTACACATGTCTCGATTAACGAATCGTATCAACGATCCGATAATTTCATCAGACTTTACAGAAAAACACACACACACATATGTATGTGTGTGTGTGTGTGTGTGTGTGTGTGTGTGTGTGTGTGTGCATGTGTGTCGCTGTTTCTACAAGAAAAACCACTTCTTCGCTGAACCAACTATTAATACTACCCTTTCCCGTTAACAGCACAGGCTGCTTGCTGTAACTATTAGTACTGCCTTTTCCTTCTAACAGCATTATATTGCTTGCTGGAACAACTAGTAATACCCCCTTCCTTCTAACAATGCTGGAATCAGTAAACAATATGGTGCCTTATCGTGCTATTAGCTAATAATCAAACACCTATAACATCAATGTTACCGCAGACCTTTTATCTTAGTGCACACAACTCCATTGTGACATGCCGTAACATAGTGGCAAAAATTTATTGACAAAGAACGAGCAGCTGATATTACACCCACGATTGGAAGAGGGCAGCATGCATTATTTCTCCTCGATCGACAGTTTAAAATGGATAATAGAAAAATTATAAAAATGCTACGGGCACACAAACTTGGCATAAATATATGCACAAGCATCAAGTTTAACTGCAAACAGACAGATGCGGATTTTGGAGATTAAACATCATGTCACTGAAGATATAGTCCCAAAATAAAAACACAATGATCGCGATATTTTCCTTTAAGCTAAAAACCGATGTTTATAACTACGTCCGCGCATTTCACGTATACAAACACGCCCACGGCAATCTCAGCAGCAGTCTCGGAGCAGCAGCTGTTTCCAGAGGTAATCGATCTCTCCACCAACGACTATCCCAATAAAATCAAAGTTTTTCTTAGCCACTACTACATGCGATAAAATGGCTCTTTTCTGGGTAATCCTTCTCCATAAAACTACTATATATTTTTGCGATATTGACTCCTCAATCCTGCAGTTTCCAGCACCTCCTGCAGCTGCCCGCACTTTGCTGCAGCTTTCCAGCCCCTTCTTGCAGTTGTTCCTCACCTTCCTGCAGTTTCCAACACCTTCTTGCAGTTTCCAGCGACGACAGTAAAGCCGCTCCAGCCTAAACACAAGACCTACAACTTTCTTTCGGTAATAAACCTGGACGGTATTTTTTATCGTTCATAACAGTACGTTTTGTCTTCTTTTCTTTGCAATTGTGGTTTACCTTTTTCTTGCCTGTGTCACCTTTTAGTATTAGGGTCGATTGTTACCAACAATCGGCTCCGCAACACACACACACACACACACACATGAATATATATATATATATATATATATATATATATATATATATATATATAGTCATCCACATACAGTACTGTTTCGCTGTTTCACAGCTCATCAGTGCGGCTAGACAGGCAACTACTTCAAGCCAGGATTGAAAGCGGCCGTCTGTATGACAGTCAAGGCTCCTAACTATATATATATATATATATATATATATATATATATATATATATATATATATATATATATATATATAGCTGTACCCGGCCACGCGTTGCTGTGTCTCAGTTTGTTAAAATGGAACACATTCCTCAAGAAAAATTGCATTGTTCGTTTATTTACGTTTATTATTTTTGCAATTTTTTTAATCAATAAAAGTTGTTTTTTCCCCCCAAAAAAAGATTAATTTTTTTACCATAAATTGTTAGGTGAATGTATTTTTTTCAGGAAGACTTGAACTTTTTTAAAAAGAAATTTGGCAGTCAACGTTTCTCTTTGAAAACGGAATTTTTTATTATAAAAAGAACAGATGAATGCTTTATATGAACACTGTAAATAGTTATGTGAATGTAGAGAAAAGTTTGATTCTTTTTTTTTTTCAATGGAATGTACAAATTATTTTTTTTAACAGATGTTCAGAAAATAAACAGAAAAATACTTCCATCATTAATTATGCAGAAAAATAAATAAAATGTTGATTTAGTGTTTCAACATTATGCTTATAAATTACGATAAAACTTGCTGAGTATGCGCTGTTTTACGGTTGTTGTAAAAATGGAACGGAAACTTAAATTTCGCTTCGTTTTAATCTTTCTTAATTTTTTAATTGTACCCCCCTAAACGAATATAATCAAAACAGTAACATTCAACAATTGTACTTTATGTATATAAAACACAAAATATTTAAAAAAAAAAAAAAAAAGTTAATAACGAAAGGGAAATAATTCCATTTTTAAACGAACAAGTCAGTTTGGTATATCTTTTTGTTATTTTTTTTACATAAGTCCAGCTTACCATTCACATTTGAAATGTCGACATTTATAGGTTGTCGGGTACGTTTACAACGAATAAACACTCCAATCTAGTAGATGTATCAGAATTTTTGTAGGAATTTTTGACACCCCTATCACGACACTGCGAATAAAATATAAAAAAAACTCGTAATTTCTCCTTTAAAAGTGGGTTGTTTTTTTTTTCTTTATGGATTATACTTCCAAAATAAACTATTAAAGTTGTTTTAAAAGTAATAGTAATATTTTTTTTAAACTAATGAATTTTACGAACTCAATATTTTTCAATTTTTAAACTTTAAAAATCTATCAAAATTTTTCTATTCATTCTATTTTGACGATATTTTCAGGATCAATGTGAAATTTTATGCTCTTTCCAATAAACCGAATATAATATTTTAGATAAACGTTTTTTTATTTAATTCACGCCCTCCCCATTTTCAAGTGTCTATTAAGAAGTAAATAATTAATTTACTCATCAAAGTTTTATGTAACACAACTTGAAGAGAAAAGATCAATAAATAATATATTCAAATTTAAAACAAAAAAGTAGTGTTTTTTAGAAATTTACCTGTAAAGTTCGAAGTTTTTTTTTTAAACCACGTTGTTGTTGTTTTTTTTTTAATGAAACCTTGGTCCTTGCTCCTTTAATTGTAAATAAAAATTAGGGCTTGAATTACATTTTTCGAGTAGTTATAAGCTTGGAAAGACAGGGGGTCGAATAATTTTCGCCTCCAATTTTGAAATGTCTATTAAAAAGTAAATAATTAATTTACTCACCAAAGTGTTATATATCACAAATTGAAGAGAAAAGGTCAATAAATAATATATTCAAATTTAAAACAAAAAAGTAGTGTTTTTAGAAATTTACCTGTAAAGTCCGAAGTTTAAAACCTTTTTTAAAAAAAAAACACGTTGTTTGTTTTTTCTTTTTGTTTTAATGAAACCTTGGTCCGTGCTCCTTTAATTGAAAAAAAATTAGGGCTTGAGTTACATTTTTCGAGGCGTTATCAGCTTGGAAAGACAGGGTGGAATTATTTACTATTTTTCACGAGATTTCTGGCAAACCTACCAATCTACCCATGTTAGAACGGCTTTTGGAATAGACACCCCTAACCTTGCCAGCATACCCGAAAAACTATAAGAGTTGACGTGTCGAATCTGAACGACGAGTTGGACGTAATGTAAAAATGTACCGAATTTAAAAGGGAACGAAATCCAAATTTCCGTTTCATTTTTACAACAACCGTAAAGCAGAGCATTCTATGCAAATTTTACATAACTTACTGTATTAATGCTATTTTTTTTTAAGAAAAAAAAATTAGGTTTGGCTAAAAATTCCTGAACTCATTTCACCCAAAATAATTTAGGTGACTGAAATAGGAATCTAATTGAATCTTTAATTTCCTGAATAATATGCGAGAAATTTATTTTTCTTCGAGTTATATCGAATTCATTAATACGGACTTTAGGGGCTTTTTTCGGAATGTTCCTGTAAAAATTATTTTTTATTGTTACAAATTACGATGCTTTATTTATATAAACAAAAAAACAAAAATTCTTGCGTTTTTTTATTTACTACTGAAAACCACAACTTTAGTAAAGGTATTTTTTGTTTAAACAAAATAAAACATTTTCACTAAGAGTTAAGTAAAAAATAATTAGTTCATTATATTCTGCGATCATTATTTGATAAATACTGAAATTTTCATTAAAATTGTTTTTCCTGATTTTTGGTGAATTTTTAAGTAAAGGGAGGGGTCAAAATGTTTATACACTTTGAGCGTCGGCATTCATTTTGTCTGTACATACCATTTTTCGATGAATATTTGATAGGAAAGCGACCACGTGTGGTTAATTTAAATCAAATTTCAATCACATGGTTACATTATCAATAATCATGTGATTAAACCCATTGAAAATTTACCGATATTGTAAACACATTCTGTTTACATTAAACCTGTAGTGCTGAGGCCAAAATAACCTTTTAGTGATGCAGTGTTGGCAACTGAGACTTTAAAAAAACCGTGAGATCAGGAGAAAGAAATGTCCAGAAAATCGCTAGATTTTTAACTTTTATCATCTGAAATTTTCAAAAATCGCTAATTCACCCCCCCCCAAAAAAAACCCTCCATATTTTAACTTCCTACACTAAAAAGATTATAAATATAGTATATTCAATATATAAAATGTTCTGTGTTTTCTCACTATATGTTTCTGGAATTATATTGAAGCGGTTAGCTCCCCAGAAGGCTTACATATTTTATCAGCTAGTTTTACCTGTTTTTTCAGAGAGGGTATTTTATTTATTTATTATTTTTTTTGCAAGAAACAAATCATAAACTCAAACTTTTTATAATAAAAATTAAATTGAAATATACTGCAAATTAAACATCACAATAATGGTGCAACATATTTTGAAATTAGAAAAATAAAAAAACAAAAAATCTTTGTTGATCATGTTAAAAGTATTTAGGTTGGTAGATAATTAAATTCTACTGTATTGCTATAAGTTTTTTTTTGCTGTTGTTTCTTGCTTTTTACAATTTTCGACTAAATACTTCTAAATTAAGCGGGGTTGCTTAGATCGTATTTTAAACTAAACTTCGGAGGTTGGAATGCCCCCCACCACCTAAAATGTACTTGGAAAAATCGATTTTATAGCAAGATTTAAGAATGGTTAGCCGAAAAAAGATGAAAAACAAAACAAATAATCAATAAATAATTGTTACCAAAGGCAATAAATGCTACTTTTTTTTTACTTACATGAATGAGTTTATTTTATGTTTTAAAGTATTTTCAAGCGCTTTTCTTTATTTTTTAATCTAAAATTGCGGGTGTGTGGGTGCGAAAATCTCCAGATTTTCTAGAATTCCCCGCTAGATTGCAAACGAAATCTCTAGATCAAGCAGGAAAACCGCTAAATTGGAAACACTGGTCACGTGACATGAAGCGGTAATAAATAATTGTCCCTAAATAAAAAAATGGCCTATCGGTAAAAAGAAAACCACCTATTTATCATAGAAAAATTAAGTATAATGTTACAATTAAAAAGAAATATATAAAAACACACATGGATATAGTAAACATACTATACCAAAACGTGGAAGCCATCCGTCCAGTGGTTTTTTAGACTATTAATTGCGAACGAACCAAGAGTTACATTTATATATATATATATATATATATTTTTATAAAGTAATAGGATTCGTGTGTTTCTGTCTGTGTGTACAGCTCTCCATCATCAACGAAATATAAAGGAGGTAAGAGGGTAGATCTCTCCTGGGAGAGAAACATTAGAACCCATTTTAGGATGTTTCTGTTATAGGAGACATAAGAATCTGTGCCTAATTTCTTTATATACTATTCTAAAAACCACCCCCATATCGAATGACTTATGCTCATTTGCATATCACATTATATTAAATCTCTTTAACTAATTACCTCGACCTTATTACGTATTGGAAATATTCTAATCATTTCAACTGTACTATTTACAAAATCTATTTAACATTTAATCTATCTATCTATATATCACATTATATTAAATCTCTTTAACTAATTACCTCGACCTATATATATATATATATATATATATATATATATATATATATATATATATATATATATATATAAACAGAGATGTGTGTGCCACAGACAATTTCTGATTGGTTAATCCAATAATCACATCTCCTAAAAAACAATCGTTTCTACGCTCTTACCTTTACCATAAAATATTATGGCTTTATTTATTGTCCATCTTGGAAGGGTTTAATTTTTTAATAACTTGTTATTTACAAATTAAAAAAATACGAAACTATTATACGAAACTAAACTACACGAAACGCGCACACACGCACACACACACGTTCACTACCGTCACGTTGTTATGGCAACCAAACCCGCTGACTTATTTTTGTACCTTTTCTCCACGTTAAAAAACGACCCTGGTGTCTAACTCTGTCCCGTGGGGAGGCATAGTAAATAGGTACATAAACAGTAAACACACACAGTAAATGTGATTTTCTTCATTTTCTCATTTCACTCGTGGTCTTAAATTCATTTCGGGTTTGTATTACTGTACACATAGATTCGAATAAGTTGCCAAAAAACAAATATATAACAAATAAATGTTATCAAAGGCAAGATAAATTACTTTTCTACCAAACTGGATATATTTTTCGTGTTTTTATTCAATTTAACATGTTTATTCATCTCGAAAAGCATACAGTGTTTACCGATGTATTGAAAAATTCAAGATGGCGGCCGATTCTCTCTTTAACACGGTAAGTTTGGAAAAAGGTGTAATAAATAAAAAACCGGTTAAAATACTGTTAAAAACTCGCTCAATATATGTTACCGTGACATAGGTTGACATATATTCGGCGGGTTTTTAATAGTATTTTGTATAGTTTTTTATTTATAACACCTTTTCCCAAACTTACGGTGTTAAAGAATGTGTGAGACGCCATCTTGAATTTTCCAACACATCGGTAAACACTATATTCTTTTCGAGCTGAATAAACATGTTAAATTGAATAAAAACACGAAGAATATATCCAGTTTTTATCGGTTTTTTACCTTCTCTGCAGAAGTACAAAAAAAAAACAAAAAAAAAACGGAAGGTACTTTTACAGAATGTTAAACTATTCTTTCGAAGAAATTTAGCAAGAATACCTGTAAACCAGGAAATCGGTAAAATGTCATCACGGATGAATACTTGTCTATTATAATTTCTACCCTTGACAAAAACTTAGCCATAACAAAAGAGATTTATTGTTCAGATTGTTTTTGAGATTGATTTCTAAAAAGATATTTTATAAATAAAATCGACTTTAAAATTAAAGACTTAAATTACAATAATTGAATTTAAACATTCTTATTTCAATATTTGACACATAACACCTGCAAAAATGATCACAATGTCAGGATTTCATTTTATTTCAGAATCGATGGCAAATTGTGTAGATTGATATCTCATTATATTAAATACTAATATTTAACATTAGTTTATCATTTAAGCCGATAAAAAGCCCTTTTTTTTCGAGTCATAAAAGGATTTGGAGTTTCCTAATCAACCTTTCGGGTGCAGTTGCACGCTCTCAAAATAACTAAAGTGTTGGATTTAAAAAAATTGGTTCATTAAAACTAAACAGGTTTAGTTTTAATAAAAAAAAAAAAAATTAAAAAAAAATCGCTTTGGTAATTAGATATGTCGTATGGTTATCCCTAATCGCTGAATAAAACCGCTAACGAGTTGAATGATTACGACATAAAATTAAACTCGGGTTCCTGAAACGGAAACTTCGTTTGTTTTTGTTTTTTTCTTATCAATATATTTACATTGTTATTTTGTTTTCATTTTCAATCATTCGAACAGTTTTCTTTTTCAAGTAATCCAAGTTACAAAATTCCCACTGTTTACTATGCTAAAATCACAATGACCTATTAACCCTTATCCTTGAGTGGCCTCTGGGCCTTGATAAGTGGTGACACCCATGTAAAAAAAAAAAAAATCACTCGAACAGTTTTCTTTTTATAATGTACAGTTTTAAAAGTTTAAAAACTATATAGTTTTTACTTCAGGAAAATTAATGGGTCAGTTTTTACGATGTGCCCTGTTAAAATACTGTTAAAAACTCGCTCAATATATGTTACCGTGACATAGGTTGACATATATTCGGCGGGTTTTTAATAGTATTTTGTATAGTTTTTTATTTATAACAACTTTTCCCAAACTTACGGTGTTAAAGAGGGTGTGAGACGCCATCTTGAATTTTCCAACACATCGGTAAACACTGTATGTTTTTCGAGCTGAATAAATATATTACATTGAATAAAAACACAAAAGATATATCCAGTTAGGTAGAAAAGTAACTTATCTTGCCTTTGATAACATTTATTTATATATTTGTTTTTGACTATTTTTTCGAATCTATGTGTACAGTAATACAAACCCACGATATGAATACTCACGTTGTTATATATATATATATATATATATATATATATATATATTTATATATATGAGATTATAGCAGTTAAAAAACATTTTTAAAACACACACACACCTTTTTCAAAGTGATCAGAAATCGTATAAAAGTAAAAAGGGTAAATTTTTACTTACTTTCCAACTTAATCACCTTTAACGTGACTTTTACATTTTTTTTTAAATGGAATTCATTTACCGATACAAAAGAAATGATAAGTAAATAAATCCATAAATAAATATTATAAATGGTTTATTTTAATACTTGCCAGGATGCGGAGGAAAATGAATGAAGGGGAAGGGGAATAAAATAAAAACATTTTGGAAACATACTTACAAAACTGTTTAAACGTTGTCTTAAGGAGAATAGTTTCCCATCTCCCTGGAAAACCTCATCAGTATGCCCTGTATTTAAGAATTCAGGTGATCGCTCATCCCCCTCTCAGTACAGGCCAATAAGTCTCCTGTGCGTCATGAGTAAGTTGCTAGAATCTGTGTTAAATACAGAAGTAATCAAACATCTCAACAAAAATAACCTTCTTAGTGACACTCAATATGGTTTCCGTTCTGCTAGATCTACAGCAGATGTCATTACAGTTATATCGCATAGGATTAGCAAATCTCTCGACGGTGGCAATCTTTCTAGAGCAATTGCTCTTGACATATCTAAAGCCTTTGATAGGGTATGGCATAAAGGTTTACTTCATAAGATCGCTAGCTATGGTATAGCTGGAAAAGTCTTCTCAATTATTAAATCATTTCTTTCTGATAGGTTCATAAGAGTAGTAGTTGATGGGCAAAAATCAGAAGCTCACAGTATTAATGCCGGTGTCCCTCAGGGATCCATCCTGGGCCCAACTCTTTTCCTGATCTACATTAATGATCTTCCAAATCATATCCTTACATCATTTGTAGACATTTATGCTGACGACACTACCATTTATGGTACCACATCTAAGACAGTAAACGAGCAAGTTCTCTCCAATTCTCTCTCCTCTGATCTTGAGCACGTAGTACAATGGGGAAAGGAGTGGCTGGTTACTTTTAATGCATCTAAAACCAAGCTTCTCTCTTTACATCATCAACATTCTAATCCACATTTGTCATCAATTGAAATGAATGGCTCTCGTCTTCAGGAGGCCTCAAGTTTTGACAAGCTTCTGGGCTTGACCATTACTCCTGATCTTAAATGGAACACGTATATCAAATCTGTTGCCAAGGCCGCTGGAAAAATGGTGGGATCTTTCTATCGATCCAGTAGATATCTCACTGCTGATGCTATTCTCTACCTATATAAGAGCCAGGTACGTCCAAGGATGGAATACTGTTGCCACATCTGGGCAGGAGCTGCTAGAAAGGACTTGTCCTGCCTTGATAGAGTTCAAAATAGACTTCGTAGCCTCGTAGGAGATGTCCTTTTCTCCTCCTTGCAACCTCTATCTCACAGAAGAGATGTTGCGAGTTTGTCTCTGATGTATCGTTATTTTCATGGAAAGTGTTCAACTGAGCTTCAATCTTTGGTCCCCCCTCGCCAAACTTTCACAAGAAACACTCGTCTAGCTGTAAACACTATCAATAATTTCCCCCACTCTTTATCTGTGGCTAAACCTAAACGTAGATTCCATGAACAAAGCTTCTTTCTTAGAACTGCACGCCTGTGGAATTGTCTTCCGTTTTCCTGCTTTCCGGCTGACTACAATATGGTTGTGTTCAAGTCTAAAGTAAATAAGTTCTTGATGAGCCGTTCCATATAAGTTATTAAATTTACCAAATTTTCATTACTAATGATTACTATATTGACCAATTTCTACTGTACACTCTTTAACCCTTATCCTTGAGTGGCCTCTGGGCCTTGATAATGTGGTGATGCCTTTGTAAAAAAAAAAAAAAAAAAAAAAAAAAAACAGAGTAACTTTGAAAGAATTGCTTTGCACAGAAAGAAATTAATGAAAAAATAAAATTAAATTTCTTTTCTTTCTTGATTTTTTTTTTTTAGTTTTTTATGAAAAAGGAAGTCAAAATTAAGACTATAAAAAACAATTTTTATTAAGAGCGAACCTCAGTCGTCAGGTCTGTAAAAAAAGACGTGGAATAATAAATGTTTTCTAATACAAATTGTTTTTACTTATGTGTTCATTTGTCTCTTTGAAGTTCCTTTGTTTAATATATCGGTTTGCAATATAATTTTGTCATTCTGTCAGACTCAAATTTTAAATCTATATATCTATAAAAGTAAAAGTCTGTGTGTATGTGTGTGTGTGTGTGTGTGTGTGTGTGTGTCTGTGTACATTTCCCTACGAAATAACTCTGTCAATTTTTAGTCTACAGACTCGAAATTTGATATACAGGGTACTGAGATTTGGAAAAATCTATGTGATCGGTTTTTAGCCAGAAATTTGGTGATTAAGGGGTCAAAGTTAAACGATTTGAGCTTTGAGAACTCTACCAAACTTCTCCGACAATTTTGGGTCTACACACTTGAAATTTTAGATATAGCTTCCGTGGACATGGATCTAACTTAATAACTTGATTTGAGCCCAAAACAATAAATTTTCAGGGGTCATAATAGGGGTCAAAGTTTAAAAAATTACCCCCTTTTTTTTGCTCAGCATACACCTCCAAACACCCGGGCAACGCCGGGCACCCATGCTAGTATATATATATATATATATATATATATATATATATATATATATATATATATATATATATATATATATATATATATATATATATAGAGAGAGAGAGAGAGAGAGAGAGAGAGAATGAAAGAATATATATATTTCTCTTTTTCTTTCCCTTATCATTTTTCTTTCTTTCTCTCTTTCTCTCTCTCTCTCTCTCTCTCTCTTTCTCTCTTTCGATTCTCTCTTTCCCCTCTATTATTTTCTATAGGCGAAAGAGAAAGTCTCTCTGTCTCTTTCGCCTACTCTGTCAGTCTTATCTTTCTCACTCTCGCTATCCCCTTCTATTTCCATGTCTGCATCTCTTTTTTCGTCTACATTTCCTCTCTCTCTCTCCCTCTCTCTCTCTCTCTCTCTCCCCTCTCTCTCTCTCTCTCTCTCTCTCTCTCTCTCTGTCTGCTGATCGACGAAAAGCGTAAAGTATCCTCTTCTCCTTCTTTAACGTAGTTTCCATGGTAACGAATGCGTGATTTATCAGATTAGAAGACATATCCTTCAGTTTCCACTCGAAATACGAAAACGAATTTTCTTTGTGGGCCGTTTCCATTCAACATACGCGTTTAATGATGAGCATTTCAAACTGAAGTCGACCGACAAATGGAGAGTGCTTCTTATGTAGCAGATTTGAGTGCGGGCGTGGTAAAATAAATAATGTTTAAATCGGAATCTTTCACATTAAGCGAGATTAAGAGAAATGGGAAAAATTTCAGTAGAAGTTAAGTCAAAACAACTATTCTTTTTAAGACCTGTTCATGCAGACCGACTTGCCGACCGACGGATGGACTACCGAGTTTTAGCCTGTGTTGCGTCATAGCATCACCGTGGTTGATTTACAAGTTACTCCCACTGAAAATATTCGACGAACTTACTGTACTTGCACCCTCCACTCAATATAAATACTCCCGAGAAGTCCAACTAGCTGTTAAATCCCACACTTTATTGTTTAGATCGCCATATGCTGGAAAATTTTCTACTTTAATAGATAAGATAAATTGCTTTTCGGAATTCCCTTCCTGCTCTAATTTTCTTATCTTTCCAATATGCAAACATTTAAATGTAATGTGAACAAATATCTTGTTGTTTAGCCCCTCCAAACATATTGCTGCCCTATAAATTTTGCCCCTGTCACAGTAGTGTACGCTTCAATATAAATATCCTTTGTTTGGAGTGAATAAAAATATTAAAAAAAAAAAAGGCTTTAGCGGAAACATGTCTGCACATGTCGCTGGAAAAATGTTGGGATCGTTCTCTCGCTCCAGTGGTTATCTCACTGCTGATGCATTTCTCTACCTATATAAGAGCCAGGTACGTCAATGGATTGAGTACTGTTGCCAGAGTTCAAAATAGATTTCGTAGACTAGTGGGGGATGCCCTTTTCCTTTCCCTGCAACCTTTTTCCCACAGAGACGTTGCGAGCCTGTCTCTGCTTTATTGTTATTTTCATGGCAAGTGCTCGTCTGAGCTCCAATCTATGGCCACCCTTCGTCAAACTTTCTCGAAAAACACCAGTCTAGCTGAAACCAATATCAATAATTTCCCCCCACTCTTTATCTGTGCATAAATCTAAACGTCTGTGTAACTCTCTTCCTTTTACCTGCTTTCCAACTGACTACAATTGGTCGTCTTTAAGTCCAATATAAACAAATTCTTGATGAGCTGTCTCTCTAAGTAATCAAATTTACCAAATTTCCACAACTAACGATTACTACAATATTGTCACATTGAATATTGTACACTCGTTAACCCGGGACTTGATAAGTGGTCACTACTATGTAAAAAAACAAAACAAAAAAAAAAACACATTTGTGCACAAAATGTTTGTAGAAATAAAACGTACAATATATATATATATGTGTGTGCATGCGTGCTTCTGTGTGTGTGCGTGTGCGTGTGCGTGTGTATTTTGATAAAGAATTGTTGAATATTCTTCTTATTAATCTTAGAGCATTCCATCGCGTAAGGAGAGAAGGTACTGTTTTTAATTGAATGGCTTTGTTTACATATTTTTGCATTTAATTGGCATCATTCCTTTTGGATTCGTGACCTCTGATGTACGTGCACGCTGCGTGCGCGCGCACGCACATACACCCAGACACACTATATATATATATATATATATATATATATATATATATATATATATATATATATATACACTAGCAAACCACCCGGCGTTGCCCTGTTGTAAAATACGCTATATATGATGTTTTAATCTATGCGGATTTCGTATTTATTATTATAAGTCAATTCTCTATTGATTATTGTATTGTACCCAATATATAGTAGTCCACCCCCCCCCCGGTTTGACCTGGTTGTAAAATACGCTTGAATATGCAGTTGGGACGAGAATATAATGAATGGGCATTACCTCAGTTTTTAGGAGAGAATGGTTTGAAACGGCAATTAATTTTAGGATTTATTTTTTTTCATTCCAAGTTTCTCATGTCCGCAGTGAAAATATGTTGGTGCTTGGTTGATGGCGTAGGTATTGCTGATTTCAATTTGCATATCCCATAAAGATCCAAGTAATGTCGTAATTGCTTCTAGAAGTAATTCTTGGATAATCGGAAAATAAAAAGCATCTTTCAATTCACTTACCTTATATTCTCCCCGAGAGTTTAATCACGCATATTTTACACATATATCAAACCCACCATGGCAGATATGCTCTGCACCTTACATTCATTATATAATAAAAGCTATACTACTCCTATATCACAGAATCACAGAGATCAATTTAGTTCTCCCACCTTTAAACAGTCTCAATATTTAATTTTTATATATATATACACACACACACACACACGCACACACACACACATACACACACACACACAAATGGGTATTAATTCTAAATAAAATGGAACTAAATGTAAAAAATAGAAAGAATCATATATATATATATATATGATCACATATAATGATATAAGATGTATCGAGACATAGGAATGGGTATATTTGATCTGGCATAATGATGATTCATTAAAATTGTGGGGTCTGCGTACGCGCCTGGTCCACAAAGTATGGAAATAAAAAATTTAAAAATTAAATAAAAACGTTTACAAGTGTTTTTGATATAGATGTACATAAGAATACTTTGATAAGTATGTTTTAACTTAAATAGGGATGGTATAATAAAATTGTGAGGTCTGCGCTCGCGCCTGGCCTCCATAGAATGGAAATAGACACAA
>NC_136495.1:53163388-53258388 GCF_053919585.1 Euprymna scolopes | reverse complement strand
TTAAATTCAGGGAATCTTATGTAATTGGTGTCTAATGATGGAGAATCAAATTCAATACAAATCTGAAATATTTGAATTTTCAAATGAGAAATTGGGACCATATTATGACCCTTAAAATTCTTTTACATTTTCCAAAAATAGTGAAATTTGAGGAATATTAATTAATTAATGCTGATTGTTGTAAATTTCATAAATATGGGAGGGGATCAGAATTTTCACGAATTACTTCCAGCTCCTTTTTATGCACATTTTCATAAAGCTAAATTAAATTGAACTAAATATAATCCAGATTCGGAATCCTTCCGCCTAAAAGCTATATTCTAAAATTCATAATGATGGATTAATAAGATTTGGAGTGTATTCTATACATAGAAATAAATAAACTTATATTCATACATACCTTTATATATTAGGTTGGTGCAAAAACAATGTCGTTTCTGACGTTTATATATATATATATATATATATATATATATATATATATATATATATATATATATATAAGAAAATTAAAACTGAAAGTTCTTTACAATAAAATTTTATTGTTCGACTGAATACTCCAAAAACAATTTACAAAGTCCTTATTCCGCGGAGTTTCAAAGAATGCTATTTTTGTTTATTTTTCTCATCAGAGGACAGAAAGAAATCAGCAAATTATATTTGTAGCGGAATAAGGATTTTGTAAATTGTGTTTTTGGAGTATTCAGTCAGACAATAAATTTTGATTGTAAATTTCAACTTACAGTTTTAATTTTCTTTCTCTTATAATAAGCTGTACTCTCTATTGCATATTGGTCTTTTTTATTAGGTTGGGATTGAATTATCTATATATAAATACTGGTATTTATATTAGATTATAGTTTACCATTACGTATATCAGGTAAACACTACATGATATTGATATCATTGATATCATTACTTATGTCTCGGCAGTCGTGTGAAAAGCATATCTTATTTTTCTTTTATTAATATTATTGGAATTTTCCCCTTTTCTTTTCTTTGTACATATTTGTGAATTATTCCATGGATTTCGGCCTTTTGGATTATTTTGGACCATCTTCCAATTACGTGATTTCCTTGGATTTTACTTGTGCAAATGGAAACTCAATTAACTTTCTTGGAGTTATATTTTTGGATTATACCATCATTGGATTATTTACCTTTCACCAGACTATCCATTCACGTGTAATCACCTTTTTCTTCACCATATTCCCTCTGCTTCACTTTTTGTTACCAAGTAAGATCTTTGACTTACTTGTTGCTTCATCAAATACTTTTGTATGCAAAATCCGATCCCGCATTTTGTTAATTCCTACCCTCTGATGAGAAGGAAAGTATTTCTTCGAAACTCCGCGGATTAAGGACTATCCACTTATCAAGTGTTTCCTTTTCAGATTAAATATGTTTTTCCTTAATCCGCGGAGTTTCGAAGAAATACTTTCCTTCTCATCAGAGGGTAGAAATTAACAAAATGCGGGATCGGATTTTGCATACAAATGTATTTGATGAAACAACAAGTAAGTCAAAGATCTTACTTGATAACATGTTTTAACATGTTTTATTAACTGTTTGCTCCTATATATATACATATATATATATATATATATATATATATATATATATGATAAAAACCGACATTATTTTGGCACGAACCTAATACATGCACTCATTAAATGTTTATATTTTCAAAAATAAATAAATAAATAAATAAATAAAGGAATGTATTGATAAATTAATAAATAATAATAATAATAATAATAATAATAATTAGTAGAACCCGCGGAAATTCCACGGTAGTTGAAAACACCATCACATAAGCAAACAATAGAATGTCCTCCAATAGAATAATCAGAGTAATATTAGTTCCGATCGGACCATAAATTAAAATACAAATATTTTTCTAGCCAAGTATGGAGAACTGCTTCAGATATATTATTACAAGAAATAGAACATTAATAGTAATCCATCCATAGCCTTGAGCCCCTGGGGGGGGGGGCATAGGTCATCTACAACTTTGTAGATGCTTTTGTAGCGAGGAGTTCTTTTTTCGAGGTGAGGGTGCTGGCCTCACGCCCAACCTTCCCAGAAGGTACATACAGCGCCTAGCCTTCCCAAATGATCACCCATCTTAACTTCGGTGATCTGATAAGAACCGGCGTGTCAACGTGATTGTGCCGTAAGTAAGGCATTACTTTTTTCTAGAGATTATAATTTAATTTAATCAAAGTGACTTTTAAATCAGTTAGTAATAATTACATCACAATCTTCTAGTGATAATCTGATAATTTGGCATGTAATTAATAAGATTTGCTAGAAACATGTTGCATGTCAATTTTTCAAATTTTTCTTAGTAGTACCAAAATGGAACGAATCAGTAAGAAGTGCGATTGGTGGGATTTGGTTAAAGAAAAAAATGAAAGTGTAGGATGTTGGCAGATGATATGGCAACACTTGCAAATGTTTATATTCCATAAGATAAATATTCTTAATTCATTATGAAATTGAATGTCTGAATTTGTTAGATGAAATAAGGTGGTCTTTAGATCGTAAATTACTTCAGCCATTTGCGGGATTGACTCCTTATAGATCTGGTCTCTTAAAAATATACATGAAATAAAATGATGTTTAGATCGTGAACTTCTTCAGCCATTACCGGAAGTTACACCATGCACTTCACTATTAAAATATATATGAAATAAAGTATTTTTCAGATCGTAAACTGCTCCAGCCATTTACGTGACTTACTCCTTTTGACCCTTCTGTTCCCTCCGCCCGCTTTGACAATAATATGAGGAGAAATAAGGTACTTGTACAGTATTCTACCTATATGAGAAAACAATGGAAAGTCATACTGCTCACTAATTTGACGTGATTTTCGATTTTAAAAAGCTTTTATGGACGTCACAGGTAATATTTCTGGGTTTTGATATGGATATTATACTGTACAAGTACGTTATTTCTTGGGTAGTTTACTGTATAAGTACCGTATTTCTTATTTTAAAAAGTAAACTACTCGATTATTTTACGTAATTTTTGGTTGTGCTAATTTTTCCGTACGTCACAGCTGAGTTTTTTTCCCCATATGTACTATACTGTAGAAGCACATTTTTATTATTTAAAAGTCATATTACTCGACGATTTTACGTGATTTTCAGTTTTAATCACTTTTATGTACGTCACAGGTAAGGTTTTCTTTGTTTTTTTCATATATGTACTATACTGTAGAAGTACCTTATTTCTTGAGTCGATTACTGTACAAGTACCTTATTACTTATTTAAAACTGAAAATTTTCGATTATTTTATGTAATTTTATATTGTGCTGACTTTTCGGTACGTTACAGCTAAAAGGTTTTTTTTCATATGGGTGCTATATTACAGAAGCGCCTTATTTATTATTTAAAAGTTATACTACTGCTGATTTGACGTGATTTCGGTTTTAATAATTTGCATGTACATCACAGGTAAGATTTTCTTTTGGTAAAGGTTAAGCGTTCGTTTGTTTTTTTATATAGGTATGGATATCACATGTTACGAGAGGCGTGCAATAAGTAATGCCCCTGACCCACTTCCCATAGCAGTAGAGCAACGAAACTTGGCACAGTTATTAGTCTTTCTCTACATAGGAACCACACAGACTTATGCATTTCTCCCATCGTTTGATACAGCTCTGGAGACCGTTTTTGTAGAACACCACATGTTGGTCCTCCAACCACGACGTAACTTCAGAAATCAAGGCTGCATCATCTGGGAAACGCTTTCCTTTCAAAAACAGCTTCATGGCTGGGAAGAGGTGAAAGTCAGAGGGTGCAAGGTCAGGAGAGTAGGGAGGATGGGGAAGGATTTCATAACCACACGACCGTGCTTCTGATCTGGCGATATGCGAGTTGTGGACCGGAGCGTTGTCCTGCAGGAGGAGAGTACCTTTGCTGATCTTCCCCCCTCTTGATTTTGATAGCTTCCCTTAATTTCTTCAAAAGTGAAGCATAATAAGCTCCTGTAATTGTGGTACCCTTTGCCAGGAAATCTGTCATCATTACTCCGTCCTGGTCCCAGAAGACTGAGTATGACCTTGCCAGCAGAGGGCTGCACCCTTGCCTTCTTTGGAGGTGGTGAGTCAAAGTGCTTCCACTGCATTGACTGGGCTTTGGTCTCTGGATCATAGTGATTGACCCAGGTTTCATCCTGTGTAATCAGTCTTTTGAGAAACTTTGACTCATTTTCTTGGCACATCTCCAAATTCATCCTCGAGCACTCGACGCGTTCTCGCTTTTGGAAATCCATCTGGCAGACACCTTATGCATATGCAAATGGTCATGAATGATAGTTTCCACAGACCCTGTACTAATCTTGACATCTTGGGCTATTTGGCGAATAGTAATGCGCCGATCTTCCAAAATGGCAGCCTCAACTTGACGGACAGATGCCTCATCAATGGCAGAAGGGGGCGACCAGTTCTGGGGAGCTGTTTCAACAGATTTCCGGCCATATTTGAATTCACGATGCCAGCGTTTTACAAGGTCATATGATGGGGCATTATCACCATAAGTTTCTTTCATTTCATCAAAAGTCTCCTGTGGTGTGCGTCCTTTCAAATACAAAAACCGGATCACTGCTCGACATTCAACAGGCTCCATTTCACACCTGACTCAGTTCAAACACCTGTAAAACAGAAACCACAATTAGTTCAGAGCTGTAATTTACCACATAACCCGTAGAGATATAAATCATTGCACATGCACAATTTCAGCTAGATCAGACGACTGGAAGTGGGTCAGGGGCATTACTTGTTGCACGCCCCTCGTAACTATTACTAAACAGAGAAAAAGAAAATAATGTTTGGGAAACTTGCATTGTGAGAATAAAACAAACATTATTCCTTCCACCCCCGCCTTAACAAAATCGGAGGAGATAATGACTGGAAGATTACCTTGTAACTACAAAACAGATACTACTCCTACCACTGCATTAAAAAAAAGGTTTGGTAATCTCCAGAGCACTTTTAACAGCATCAAAATCGTGCTTCGTTCCCCTCGCCACCACCACCACTATCGTGACGTCATTTCTGGAAGATAACTCCGCAGTTTTTCCAAATGTATACAGAAATACAGTTTTATTTTAAATTAATTACATGACATCGAAAATCTATGAAAAACGGACAACACTCAACAGAAACCAGTGTAGTTGACACTCACAGAACACCAACAACTAATTGATGTGGTGGTGGTGGTGGTCGTAGTGGTGGTGACTGTGGGGCGATGGTGATGGATGCGGCGGGAATTTTTATAATTTATCAAAAGTGACTTTTCCAGGGTATTTTTTATTTTAAAACTTTGTTAGGTTGGATAAAGTAGTTGTCAAACAAAACATTTTTTCTTAAAATTAATCAGAAGTAACTTTTCCAGGGTATTTTAGTAATTAATCAGAAGTTACTTTTCCAGGACATTTTTGCAATGTTAAAATTTTGTAACATTAAATATAGTATTTGAAAAACGAAACAGTTTTCTTACAATTAATTAGAAGTGACATTTCCAGGGCATTTTTGTAATTAATCAGAAATGACTTTTCCAGGGCATTTTCATAATCTTAAAATTTTGTAACATTAAATATAGTAGTTGAAAAAAAAACAACTTTTTCTTACAATTAATCAGAAGTGACTTTCCAGGGCATTAAATAAATAGTTTTTCCTAACTAGCGACACCATTTTTTTCCCAGGATAATAACGGAGACACTTGAATAAGTAATGTTTTTGCCTGAAATGCGTCAGAACTTGTACTAATTTGAACATGGCATATAAGTAGGTAATAATGTTTTCACCTGAAATGCGGAGATTTAAACGACCCCTAAACAACATAGCACTACATGATGTTACTTTTTTCAAAGTATTAATATAAAATCAGAATGCGTTTCTGGTGTGTCTGCACAAATACTTAACAAGACACGGAAAGTAAAGGTATAACAATAATATATTAGGCAGAAAGTTATATACATATTTACATGTCTTCAGATATACTTCAGTTGGAGATATTCCGGCAGGTGGCGTGTTGCATGTCTTACTGGAGGCAACGGAGGCGTCTTGCCTATTTGGCGGTCGTTGCAGAACTCCCCCGGTATTGGTGATTGATACCTTTATATATTTCACTCACCCACCTATGTTAATTAGTGGGCGTCTCCACAACAGTTTGCTAAACAACGACACCAGTTTTTTGGTTGTTTTATTAGGAAAGAATTTGGAATATTTCACTTTCTTTTTAACTGATGGTCAGGATGATAAGAGTCGAAGCGAATTATCGTATTAATATTCAGATAATAACATAAAATAATATGTCCGTAGTACTCACCGTGTTACCTAAAATGTGTCTCCAAATTCATAATGATCCAGAAATTAGTTTAGAAAATTGTTATTTACACACACACACACACACACACACACACACACACATATATATATATATATATATATATATATATATATATATATATATATATATATATATATATAAAGAACAATTTGATTCTGTGCAAACATGAATAACTAAATGTGTATGAACTACATATACGTTAAATTGTGTGTTTGCATGCGCGTATGTGCACATTGATACGGTTAAATCTATTTCTAGTTTTTTTGCGTTTTTCTTTTCTTTTTTTTATTCCTGTTATTTTTAATCTTTGATTTCTTTGCGGATGGCGAACGCTTCACTGAGAGTGTTCGGAGCTCAGTTCGAGGTTGACATATTTCCATCAAATATCGGCAAGAGGTCAAATTTGTTTTGTTTTTTCATTTTTTCTTTTCTCTTCCTCTTACGTAAAAGGTGAACGAAAGAAAGTTCAACAAAAATGGAAACTATAAAATGGTGAACAACCATTAATATATATATATATATATATATATATATATATACATATATATATATGTGCTTATGTGTGTGTGTATATATATGCATGTATATATATGTGTGTGTATATATATGTATGTATATATATGTATGTATATATATGTATGTATATATATGTGTATATGTATGTATATATGTATATGTATTTATTTTATATGCATATGTATATGTATGTATATATTATATATATATATATATATATATATATATATATATATATATATATATATATATATATATATATATATAAAACATCACGCGACAAATGGTATTTTGCGAATTTGAAAGAAGGTGAAATATTTCAGGTGTGAGAGACGCGACGTTACAATGAAAATTATACGGAAAAGATCAAAGAAAATATACGTTCACTCGAGAAGGAATTGATTTTTTTTTTTTTGGTCGATAGCGTAATCATTTTATTTGAAACCAAGTTGAAGAAATAAAGAACGGGTATACAGATCATTCGAGACAAAATTGACACTTTTTGGAAAGGAAAAAAAGAAACACTCACATTTTGGTGAACAATATTTGATGTTATCTCAGAATTCAAATTCTTAGATGAGCTTTTATCAGATACAGCTTCGTGGCGACTGAATGGCTAAGTGATTCTAACGAATGCTAAAGAGCAACCGAGAAGACTGACCGGCTTGCTCGGTAGTTCGCCTCGAACTCCACCTTAGATATCCCAAACCACTCCCTCTCAAATTTCCATTTGTGGACAAAATCCACATTCGTAGATCTGAAAACCATACCTTTCTTATGTCTGAGTTTGCATTAAAAAAAAAAAAAAGACTAGACACCTCCAAGGTGTATGGATCTTATATTATCTCTACTATACTAATTAAGAAATGTTCCGTTGAGCTAGCACCTACCGTCTTCTCCAAATTCTTCAACAAATAATTTGTCGAGCTTTACTTGTCTGATAGCTGGAAAATTGCCTCCGTGCCACCAGTATTCAAGAATTCTGTCAAAAGTATTGATCTGCTTTATTATCAGCCCGTCTTCTCTACCTCTTCGCTAAAATCTTCGAGTCTTTAATCAATCAAACGCTAATTCATCACTTTGTAAATACTAAACTTCTTTCTAATCAATAGTATGGATTTAGGCAAGTTCTTTCTACTGTGGATATTTTAACATTTCTCTGAATGTATATACCATTCACTGGATAAGTCAGGCGAAGCTAGAGTGATAGCTCTTGATGTATATAACGTTTTTGACTGCATGAAGCACTTCTCATAAAAAAGCCTTTGTCTGGCATGATAAACTTTTCATGAAAATCAAAACATGGTATTTCTGGGAAGATATTTAACATAATCGGATCCTTCCTGGACAAGAGAAAAATCCAGGTTATCATCGATGGTCGTAATTCTAAACTATATAATATTAATGTAGGTGTTCCTCTGGGGTCAATCCTTGGACCTTTATTATTCTTGATATTCAAAAACAACCTCCCCGATAAAAATGTGCCTAAGATGAGTATATTTTCTGATGACACCGCAATTTATGAATAGACATAATAAAATAGAAAAAAGAATGGACGCATATTCAAAGAAAAATGGATGGATGGTAACATTTAATGCTACTAAGATCAAGCTTATTTCCTTTAACAATTACAAAAAAACATTCTCAACCACTGATTGCGATTACAAATAACACTCTGCTTGAGAGCTCATCATTCAAACTCCTCGGCAATATTAATTGGAACAAATATATTAATGACATTGCCAAGGCTGCTGCAAAGAAGGTTGGCTCCCTCTATCATGCTAAAAATTATTCACACTGACAGTATCCGGTATTTCTACATGAATGGAGTATTGTTGCCACATCTGGGCTAATGCATCTACCACTAGCCTCTCACTCTTAGACAGGGTCTAAATATGTCTCCAACCTAGTAGGTCTCACACTATTAACCAAATTTAACCCCTGTCTTATCGCCACAATGTTGTATCTGTCTACCTGCTTTATATTTTAATGTAATGTGCTCTGACGAACTCGTAGAACTTTTTCCACCTCGAAATAAATATTACCGACTAACCAGACAAGCAGCAAAATCCCACCCCTTCATAGTAGAAGTCCCTAGAAGCCGGAAAACCTTTTACTCTTATACTTTCTTCCCTCGGACTGGCTTTGGAATTTCCTTCCCGTTTTCTGCTTCTTTGTTTATACTGACATGCAGAAATTTAAATGCAATGTGAACAAACGTCTCGCTGCTCAACTTCCTACATAGTATCCCTGTAGATATAGTCCCAAATAGTAGCCCCTTACGACCAAGTGGCATTGTACCATGTTTGGAGTGAATAAGAGTAAAAAAAAAGAAAACACTGAAGAAGGACGGGTATTCAAATTGTTCAAGAAAAATTTGATACGTTTTGTAAAGGAAAGACAAACTCACATTTTGGTGAATAATTTTAATGTAATCTCAGAATTCAAAGTGTATCTTTTATTCTTTTTGGAATGTAACTTAATTGAAGAAGACGCACTGAGCCTTCGCCACGACCTTTAGTCGGGACATGAGCGACTTTCACGGTGTTCTTCAAGAAACGCCTGAACACCAGTTTGATCCTAACAATCAATGTTCCTATTTACTTTCCTCCCCATGAGAGACAAGTTAGATACTGGGTCGATTTTTAATGCGGGAAAAATCCAGCTCTCCGATAGAGGACAATCCGGATAGGAAGGAAAATAAAAATCGTCTCAGTCTAGAAGGATTTCTCTTTCACTGACCGAGGACAGAATAGAGTAATTAACATCGGAACAGATACTACGCGTACACTTTGTTCCTAACCAAAACGGTACGGTTGGTGTATTTCTCAACTGCGCTCTACACATAATAGTCTAAGGAGTTGGAATCAAACGAATTGAGGCGACAAATATTGCGATTAGTGGATTCGTAGAATTTCTCTGACAACCATTTCTGTTTTTGTTTTTTTGTTTTTTGTTTTTCTCTCGGGGGGGGTGACACGGAGATGAGTCTTGCTGTCACACGTTTTATCTTGCAGTCACTGTCTCTGTCAGGTGTTTTACAATAGTGGACGATAACTCAGTATAGCTATCTTGAGTCTGAGCCACTTTTGGAATATGTGGGGCGATATGATATGGCTTTCGCTGGAAACACACCCAAGGACCATCACAGTTTGAGGCAACTTGGTCTTCCTGACATGTGAGACTATGTGCGAACTTTAGGCTAGACAGCTAATTTTTTCTGCCCGGTATGCAACGCATTTGAAAAGCACCATGGCAACTCAACTGGATGTTTGATCATGGTTATAAGTTTCTTGGCTTTTGTAAAGCAGCTATCGTGAGTAATTGATCCTTGCCATTCTCGTATTAACAGCAGTTCAGTCTTTTTTTTTCACGTCAAGGTTGCCTTGCCTAGATCTTCTCCACAAATTTCAGTCAGAACACTTGCTGTGATTCTTCCTGTTCCTGCTAGCCGATACTTCCACATCTCCGTTGCACTTTTTCAGCTCGCCACTTTCAATTTATTCAAGAAGCACAGGCTGCAGCTAAAACTCCCGATTTTCTTTTAATCCAACGCGAATCATCATGCTGCACGATAACTCTTTTATAATAGTCTGGTGTTTTCCAGCCGTCCAAGGTCTCTAGCTTTAAAACACACCAATAATCAATCAACACTCTTATTGACGAGTTCACGTTTGAGAGGCTGAAATCCAATTTTGCTGTTAAATGTGGAATTCTTTAGAGCATAAACGATACACACATCCATTCTAAAAAAATATTTGGACTTTTCGCTATCTGGACATGTCGCAACGGGTAAAAGTGTTAATTACCAATCAGTTCTGGGTGATATTTTCTATGGATTGATGATCAAATCTTTACTAAAAACGATAATTACTAAGAATAATATGATAATTAATCTGCACGTCTGTACGGTCATGACTGACAGAACGAGAAAAATCTACCCCGTGAAGTGAAGAAGAAATTCGTTACAAGGCTTCGTGCGTGTTCCGAAATTGTTCTGTTAAACTTTCTTCTATCTTCTCGAAATTATTACATCTCTGTCTCAATCCTGCTTCCCTTTCTGTTCGAAAGAATTCTCTGTTGCGACTTTACTATTTATGTGCGACAAATTAAGGTATGACAAATGGCTCCTGCTGATTATCTACTTTGATGATATTTAGGCACGTCATTCGAACAATCTGGCAACATCAAGCAGTAACAAATTTGAGTTTAGAGGGACTTCCATGCTGTTTTCTTTTCTGTAAAACATGTAAAATAAACCATTTTTTTTCAGATTTCGGGGAATAATTTTTAAAGAATACAAATCAAAGAAGAAAAACAAAGTTCCCTTGAGTAAATATATACACGTATACACTCATGAGCAAAAAAATAAAAAAAAATGGACCAAGAGTGAAAGAAGGAAGAAATCGATTTTTCAATATTTTTCCATGAATTTTTGTTAATTTTAACTGAAAATTTCTATTTCACAGATAATTATTATTATAGCATATAATAATAAGTGGACAAATTAATCCTAAATATGGTAGGACCGCATCTTGGGGAGGATATAAATAAACCGAATGGCAGGATTAAGGCAGTCCAAAATGACTTACAAGCAGATTTTTTATATTTTAAGAAAAGAAAATGTGAAAACATCTTTTTCTGTAGTGAAGCCAATTGGTCAAAGGTTCGAAGTCGAATGCTTGGTAAAAGGGAAATATGAATCTCGTCGCCCTAGAGCATTCACTTTGAAGGACGACCACAGGCTTAAATTAACTGTTTTGAAGGATTGAAAGAAAACTTATATTGACCATAGCAAAGAATTCAAAACAGGGACTGGAAATTCTCTTTCTATATATACAATATCTAGACGAATGAAAGAAATGGGATTTTCTTCTAAAAGGTGTGCAAAGAAGCCATTTTTATCTAAGAAGAACATCAATGATAGAAAGACATTTTTCTCGTATTATGGCAAAAAAGGTTCAGGAATATTTTCTGGTCAGATGAATCAAGATTTTGTCTTGTTATTGATGCTCTTGATGCTCCCGAATGGTGTAATCAAAGTACCGGAGAAAGATTTTCACCAAGTTGCATAAAAACGACAGTTAAACACGGGAATGGAGAGATAATGATATGGGGAACTTTTACTGCAGCAGGAGTTGGGGAACTTATTAGATGTGAGAAGTCGCTCAATGCAAATAAATACATTCGAATATTAGAAAGACTGTTACCAAGTGTTCAGAAGCTGTGAATATCCCAGAACGTTATTTTTCACACGATAATGCCACTGCACGCACTGCTAAAGTCACAAAAAATGTTTTTCTGATAATTCAATTAATGTGATATTTTGGCCAGGTCAAAGCCCGATTTAAATCCAATCGAGAATATTTGATCCATAATATCTCGTCCATTGGCTGGAAGAACTTTTTCGAACAATGACAAACTGTGGGAAGCTGTGCAAAGCGAATGGAATAACATCTTCTCTTCACAGTGTTCAACTTTGGTTGAGAGCATGTGTAAAAGGATTGATCTTTTAAAGAAATCAAAAGCGAATGCGATTCCATCCCAAGCATTTATTAAAGTAAATGTCTTGTTCTGTGTTATTAGTCTCGTTTAAGTTTCCTTGTTCAATTGTTCTTTGTTCAATATAGCTTTTGGTGCAATAAAATGTATAAAATTTGTTTGGCCCATTTTTTTTTTTACTCACGAGTGTATATATTTAAATGAGAAAATTTGAAAACCTGAAAATGTTGTGAAATGATAAAATCATGTTTTTTTTGTAGTAGAAGAAGAAGAAGAAGAAGAAGAAGAAGAAGTCCGAATTTTCGCCAATAACCTGGCTTTATCAAGGAGATGTCAGTCCGATTAAGTTTTTTCCCTCTTCATAGTGTTGTTATAAGATAGGTACGCGCAAAAATGGGCGGATAAAGATAAAGGGGCCTAGTTTTGAAAGTCGATTTATCATAATTTTTTCATATGTTTCCGACTACTTTTTGATTGTATTTGAAAGATTAGAGACTAAACTAAAGTTAATTTCCTAAAGGAGAAAAAAAATTGTACTCGTGAAAAAAAGTTATGAAAAATGTTTTTTCAGCTAAATTTTGAAGTTAAATAAATTAATTGTAAAAATCCTTTAAAAGATAAATATCAGTTTTCTGGGTCTATTTCAAAGATAATTACTAAAGTAAAGTCCTGAGATATTGAATTAAATAAAAAAAAATACCTTGTTTGTACAAATAAATAACTTAATTAGCCTTAAAAAAGCAAGTAATTCTGCCGTTCGCCAAAACACAACAAATAAAGGTTTGTAATTCAAAATTATGATAGTAAAAGGAGGTAGAGGTGTCATATTTCTTTTTTTTTCCAGACGTGCGTCCGTACATTCCTATTCTGAACGTTTGTATCAATTTTTATCATTTTTTAATTTAATTATTTTTTATGTTCCTGTTTTTAGATTGATTTTTTTAATTATTGTTCGAGATTATATAAAAATTATGTTACGCCGAAAGTTTCACATTCTTGCGAGCAAGGAAATTATTAAAATCTTGCATATAAAAATTATGCGAAATCTGTAATTTAAAAAAAAAGGTAGAAATATTTTTGCTATCATAATTTTTTTTGTGTGAAAATATTAAATAAATAAGGCTTAATTCAATGATAATATCGGTAGTTCGAGAAATTCATTTTTCTTCGAGATATATCGAATTCATTAATACGGACCTTACGGGCTTTTTTCGTAATGTATCTGCAAAAATTAAATAATTTTTTGGAAAATTGTTATAATTTACGATGCTTTATTTTCATAAAAAAAGCAAAAATAAATTCTTTCATTTTTTTTTTTTACTACAGAAAACCATAACTTCAATGAAGGTATTTTTTGTTTGACCAAAATAATACATTTCCACTAAGATTTAAATAAAAATAATGAGTTCATTATATTCCCGGATCATTATTTTATAAATACTGAACATTAAAATTGGTTTATTTCCTGATTTTGATGAATTTTTAAGTAAATGGAGGGGTCAAAGTGTTTATACATTTTGAGCATCGCCATTCATTTTTTCCATATCTATTATAAGAAGTCGAAACCTCCCGAAGAGAAAATACGTCTTATATCGGTGCTGTTTAAGATCCGAGTGTGTGTGTATATATATATATATATATATATATATATATATATATATATATATATATATATATATATATATATATATATATATATATATATGTATGTATATGTATATATATGTATGTATGTATATCCATATATGTATATATATGTATGTATATATATGCATATATATGTATGTATATATATGTATTTAAATTATAGTCATTCAATTAATTTCAAAAAACATTTTTTTTAAGTGAAATGTTTGAGTTTCATATCAAAGATTTTTATTATTCTAAGCAAGACAAAGAATACTTTAGAATGTCTATCATCTCTTCAGAGGAGAAAATATTAGCAAATATTTATAAAGGTATGCACCCTAATAGCTAAAGTCAGTGAGACATGGAAAATAAAAGTAAAAAATAATTGATTAATCAGAAGGGAAATTGGAGAAAAGGATATAAAAATGTAGATCCAAATTGCGCTCAATCTAAACAGTTATTAAATGCTTTTTTTTTCAGCAAGCATCTGCAGGTTATTCCACCAAACCAACACTAATCGCCAGTAACCAATAGTGCTGAAAATCGCAGACAGTGGCTTCCACTGGTTGCCATTAGAAAACAATGCCCGACAGTGGAAGCTGGATTATTTCATTTGGTCCATGGCCGCCAATGTCTGCTATTTTCTAGGGACGGCAGTGGCCACTAATAACAGTTGTAGTTTAATTTGTTTTCCAGGGATTCCTTAACGATTCTACTCTGAATGTTATGCTTTCACCGGGCAACGACGGTTAACGGATGATGCTAGTAAATTTAATAAAGATAAATATGATTTCGATTTCATTCTTCCATGTTTTAAACCGAATTTTTAATTACGGTTTCCTAAGTCTTCAAAACATTTTAATATAATATAAAAACAAATGACTATTACTAACTGTAAACTAGCGAAATTGACAGCAATAGCAAAATATATAAATACATTTTTATTTGTCACTGATGAATACCGTTTTTAGCGCTTGTTGACAAAAACAAAAACAAAAAAAAAACAAAAAAAAACAAAGAAAACTCATAACGTGTTGCGTATTAATATATTAGCCATACGTTAGCCGGTTGAATTCACATATTTATTGTATGAGAAAAATATTAGCCCACCGGACAAATAAATATATAAATATTTTAAAATAATACATTTATATTTTTAGTGAATGTATTCGTGTAAATATTAACATCTAACAAAACAAGATAATAGCAAAAATACGTTACTTCCGGTATTCATATTTAACACATTGCCACCGGTCAATATTTTATGAACGTACAAAAAGATGACGTCACCGATTTCATGCAGAAAATTAATGGTCCCTATTAATAATCATTTCAAATTCGCCAAATGAAATTCGCGCAACTTTTCTCGGAATAATTATTCATTATTTTTCCAGTGGTATCGTCGAATTGTATTTCCTTCACTTTTCCTTAAGAAGAAACAGAGAAAAGAAAAAAAAAACAAAAAAACAAATTTGACCTTTCGGTCATATTTGATAGAAATATGTCCACCTCGAACTAAGCTAAGAAATCATTTTCGAAAATCCATCGATGAAGTGTTCGCCCTCTGCAAAGAAATCACAGACAAAAGAAAAAGGAGAGAAAAAATTAGAAAATAAGTAAATCGCATTGATGGGCGGAGTTACATAAATAGTTAATATATTCTTAGTTTTTAAGCTTCTTTTAATTTTTTGTTAGAACATCTTTTCAGACTCCAGACATTCACCTGTGATTTGAGAGATTTCAACTGAAAGACAATTTTGCGTATTCTAACTGTCCTTTAAAACGCAATTGTTTGGATCACGTTTGCACTTGGTTCACCGAATATATTCACCTGCTATTTTTCTTGCGTGAGTAATGTCCTCCGCTTATTTTATTGGAAATAAGAAAAGTGAAGTTACACGCAAGACACAAAATGGAGAAATCATTTATCTATAATTTCTTCGATGCATTAGTATAAAATCATGAAAAGTTTAAAATCAAAAGAAAACGGAGAGCATTCTTTCTTGCTGTGATAAAATTCGTTTCTCATGGTATGTTGCAATTATACAAGAGCCTAGTTGTAAAAAACTAGTGCTTGAATTTAATAAGTTGCAGCATTTAATATACAAAAAATAAGGTATTCCTCAAACTCAAATATAAGCAAGAACGTCCTGAATTTTACTCCTCAGAAGTTGTCTCCTTCTGAGCCTTTAGTACTGGATCATGATTTAGAATTTTGTATTCAGCCATCTTTTTTTTTAATTACATTTTCACCCCAAACAAGGCACATTGCCACTTTGATGTAGGGGGCTACTATTAGGGACACAGGCTACAGGGGTACTAGGTGGGGAGTTGGGCAGCAAGATGTAGGTTCACGTTACACTTGAACTTCTGCATGTCAGTACAGTTGGGGAAGTAGGAATCTGGCATGGAGTTCACAAAGTGTAGCGGTTCTGGGGAAGAAACTACTGGAGTAGAAGGTTCTCTTACATCTAGGGATCTCTACTGTGAAGGGGTGGGATTGTACTGCTTGTCGGATTTGTCGGGGGTATTTACGTAGAGGAGGTACAAGTGCTTGAAGCTCGTCAGAACATACACCGTTAAAGTACTTGTAGAACAGGCAGAGGGATGCTACATTGCGTCGATGGGACAGAGGCTGAAGCTTGGATGATAGTTCAGGACCTATTAGGTTGGCGATTCTCTTTTGAACCTTGTCTAGGAGTGAGAGACTAGTATCAGATGCACCGGCCCAAATATGACAACAATACTCCATACATGGGCGAATGGTGGCCTTATAGAGGTACAGGATACTTTCAGTGGTTAGTAGCTTTCGAGCACGGTAGAGAGAACCTACCTTTTTCGCAGCGGTCCTGGCAATGTTTTAATGTAATTGTTCCAACTCATGTTTCATGTCAATGTTAGGCCGAGGAATTTAAAAGATGTGCTTCCAGATAAAGAGTCTTTGGTCATTGCTATTATTGGTAGAGAAGGTTTCTTGTAGTTATTGAAGGAAACAAGTTTAGTCTTGGCAGCATTGAATATGACCATCCACTTTTGTCCCCATTCCACTACAGATTGGAGGTCATTCTCTAGTGTTTCTGCCATTTCTTTAGATATGTGTTCATTTGTTTTCCTGTCGTGTCTGTTATAGAGCGTGGTGTCATCAGCATATATACCCATCTCACAGACAATTTTGTCAGGAAGGTCATTTATGAATATTAGGAATAATAGAGGTCCAAGGATAGACCCATGCGGCACTCCTGCATTTATATCATATTTTTTAGATGTACGGCCATCGAGGACAACCTGTATTTTTCTCTTATCGAAGAAGGATTTATTTATGTGATACCGTATGATCTGATTTTCCTGAGAAGACCTGCATGCTATACTCTGTCAACAACCTTAGATATATCTAGAGCTACCGCTCTACCCTCCCCTACTTTGTCAAGTATATACGCTCAGAGATTACAGTTAGAATGTCTGCTGTGGAACGGGCTTGCCTAAATCCATATTGTTGGTCGGTAAGAAGTTTAGCATCTGTAAGCTGATGAAGTAGAGCTTGGTTAATTATTGTCTCAAATATTTTGGCAAAAAGTGGGAGGGGGCTAATGGGGTGGTAATTTGCTGGGTAAGTTCTGTCGCCAGAATTCTTGAAAACTGGTACCACCGAAGCAGTTTTCCAGCGGGCAGGAAAGCAAGATTCATTAAAGCATTTGTTGTAAAGTTTGGAGAGGATTGGAACTACTTTAGCGGAGCATTTTTTTAATAGCACTGTCAGGATGAGATCAGGTCCACATGCTTTTGCAGTGTCAAGATTTTTTATAATGGCATGCACTGAGAAGGGTTGATTTTCAGGTCGTCAAGTGTGGCGTCTATCCGCAAAGGAAAGTCTGGGATAGGGTGGTTAGCAGGGTCTAGTGTGGAGTTTGAGGCAAACCGGCTGGCAAGCATATTAGCCTTCTCGGTTGGTGAGCAAACAACTTCATGATTGTTGGATAGTGGGGGAATTGTTGATTGCCCATTATTTACTATACTGTTGTAGATTTTCCAGAAGTCACAGGTTCCTAACTTCTGAGCTTCGATGCGTTTTTTGGTGGTTTCAGTAAATTCTCTCTTAGCTGTTGCTATTTCTTTTTTACAGTTACTTCTGACTTCTATATACTTCTGTCTGTTTGAACTGGATTTATGTCGGTTAAATCTGTGGTACGCGTGCTGCCTTTGCGCGATGGCGGCTGCACGTGGGAAGTAAACCATTGGGGAGAGTGGAGCTTGCTATAAAATGTCCGCGTGGGAACATGTGCTTCAATTGCTGTTTTGAACCATTCAGTGGTCTCATTTGCGCACTGTTCAGCAGGAAGTGAAAAGATATTTCGCCATGGAGCGTCTCTAATGAGATCCCCAATGGCTTCCCAGTCGGCCTTTTTATAATATCTCGTTGTTTTGAGCAATGGCTCTTCCATTTTGGCTCTAGAGTTTAGGGTGATTTTAACTATTATCACTATATGATCAGCATTCCCAAGTGGGCTGTGGGCGTTCGTAACACAATCATCAGGAACTGTGGTCAGAAACAGATCTAAAAGTGATGCGTGTTGTCCTTGCTGGTCAGGGAAACGGGTTGGAAACGTAACCGTTTGTGATAGGGAATGAGATATAGAGAAGTTATGTGTTGTGGTACCAGCTGCGTCTGTGTAATTAGAGAATCCAAGCCAGTTACTGTGTTGGACATTGAAGTCACCAAATACATGAACTTGTGCGCTAGTGTCGAGGGAAAGTGCTCTATCTATGCTGTCAGAGACTTTGTTTATTAGGGTACAGTCCTGAGTCGAGGGAGAGCGGTAGAGAAAATAAAAGTAACTAATATTAATGTTGCATGTTAAGTCGAAAGCACATAAAGTCTTGATCGCCCGATTCTACTTTTCTTCCTCTAGTCAGGGGGAGGGTGTTTCGAATATATACTTCAATCCCGTGCATATGTCTGTCAGAGTCCTTACGGCAGAGTGGGAGATATCCGGGCATGTTAAAGTAGTTAGAGGGGATGGAGGAGTGTAAGTTAGTCTCACTTAGTGCTAAGATATCCGGGGTATTTGTTATGAGAAATGCTTCAACATCAGCTAAATTAGTTCTAAGCCTACGGATGTTAGTAAATGCAAGCCTCAAGGGAGGAGGCAATTTGATTTTCTTTGAGTTTTGTCCTGGTTTAAGCGTAATTTTAGATTGTACTGTCATTTTTTTAAAATCCAGTTAGGTAAGGGGTGCTGAACAATCGGTTATGCAGAACACAAGGAATGCAACACAAGTAGACCATCAGTTGACCTTCCATCTACTAGAACTGCGGCCTCAGGAAAGCCCACCGGCGATGAGTGCAGGGTCCCTTTCCATGCGCGACATGGCACTACAAATATCCCGATATTATTCAACTGTTGATGGAACAGCCGCTCTAAGTGCTACCAAAGAGTTAGGGTTCCTGTACTACCAGTCGGGAGCAGCAGCCAGGAACTGTCAATCCGGTACCCTCAACCTATCAAACGATGGTAAACCCAATCTTCTTGTACTGGGATTATGATGTTCAAACACTCCCAACTGCCCAGTTTAGAGGGGGATGGGATGTGTCGGGAGAGGGGGAAATCGGCGTTCATTGCACTAGTCAGGAAACAAGATCGACCACTGAGTGTTTCTGTCGAATCCCTGTGCTTCGACCTCTACGCCTGGCTAATAGGCAAAGAAGGAGCATGGAAGCCGGGCGATAGGCAGTGCCTATCTACTCCTTAAGCAGTTTAGGTTTGCAGACCGGTAATTTGTTCGAGTCACCAGCTCTAAGAAGAATGTCATCCAAGAATGGAGGGGCCTCCCTCCCCTTAGGTTTAGCTTCAGAGTTTTCCTTCTCCTAGACGGATGACGTGGAAAGATCTACGAGTCCATCAGCACCGAGAGGGTTTACCCCGCGCCTGAGTCCTAATCCAGGTATTTCTGCGACCCCGCGTGGGTAGTTAATGTTACTGGGTTAGTATGTAAAATGTTATGTCTACATCTGTTATTAAACATGAAGAAGTATTTTGGGAATTTGAAATTCTCTGTTCCCAATCAGTGAGACATTCCACCTGTTTCTGAGAGTAAATTAAGGGACCGACAAGCAAGATTAAATTACCTTGCTCACAGCTATGCGAGTACGCCAGCATCCCATTTAGAGTTTAAATGCCGTAAAGAACATATTGCTGTCATTACAACTCGGAGACAAACTCAATCCACCGTAAACATATGTTTACGGGAGTATATACCTGCTAAGATTTATTTTGTCTTAGTGAACGAAGTACAACTTAATTTGGATCTTAACACACCGTGCCCTTATGATTTGTTCAAAAAAAAAAAAAAAAATTGGATAAAGATTGGATATTTGTTCAAAAAAAACAAAATTGGATAAAGAACTCAGAAGTATCACGGGTACTTTATCCAATAATGGATACGCTCTTGGTGTGATTAGGTCAGTTATCAAAAGGAAAATTACTAATTTTCCATAAATAAAACCTAATACAGTGGATAAATGTCCGAGTTACATTCATTTGTCTTGATTAGGGACGGTAAGTAAGAAATTAGCCTAGAAAATTAGCTCAACAATTTAAAATTACTATTTTGCTTTTAATGCATGCGTGGTTCTCTGCGCATCGTAACTGATGTCTTCTCTGAAAGACGTTTTATCCTCCTACCACCATAATAATAATGTGATTTATCAATTGAAATGTGGTTGCAGTACCGATTACGTGGGTATGACGACGTTGAGATCAAACTGTAGTATTCAACAACACATACCTAGTCAAATCAGAAATAGGACATACCGACCGAAGAATGTTCTAAATAATGTATACGAGGCTTTTATAACAGACCATTTGCTTAAAACAAAACTAATTTTTCGTCCTGCGTCATACTCACTCGAAGATATTGGAAACTATCTACGTTCTTTTAAAACTACCCTTCCTTTCTAAACAGGGGCAGCTTCACTTAGGATTAGGCGTGATTAGTCTGTAGGATAATCCTCCATTGTATATAACACTGTCTTTATTATAAATATATATAATATATAAATATATATAAATATATAACATATATAATATATAAATATATATATATATATATATATATATATATATATATATATATATATATATATATATATATTTCAATGACTTAAAAACATTATTACAATGATCCAAACATAATTCTCAATGAAAAACCAAGACACGGAATAATAAAATAATGTTAAAAAATACACATTGTTGGTGACTACTCCCTTGTATATATATATATATATATATATATATATATATATATATATATATATATATATATATATATATTATAAAATAAAAAAATCCCCCGATACAAAACTTGTTGAGTGAAGACGAAATGGATCGGTTGACTTTTTTTAATAACTTTTATTCATGAATAATAAAAAAAATAAGTCTTCTCTTCATAATTGTCATGTTGCAAATTAATCAACTTGAACGTATGAATGTATATTTGTGCATGCGTAAAAATACATCTTAGTTTTCCTGGCGCCTGGCAGTTTCGATTTTTTTCAAATTCAATTCGATTCTGATCTTTTAGCAGTTTTTAAACCCAAATCACGTTTGAATGATCCATTTATCTGTAGCCCCAAAATTGACAGAGTAGTTTAATAGAGACCATTCCGAAAACACATATGAAGACAAGATCATTTATATATGTGTATGTGTGTGTGTGCGTGCGTGTGCGTGTGCATGTGCGTATGTGCGTGTGTGTGTGAGAGGAGGATGTTGTAGTTTGCTTAAAGCATTGTGCATAGTATGAAAAGAGTTATGTTTGAAAGCTACAGGACACTGTTAGATATGAGACAAGGAAATAAGAGAAACACCAACAGTATTGAAGATTTACATAATTTTCTATTAAAAATTACTTATTTCCCAACATAACGTGTGGGACCAAGATGGTAATGTGGTGTAAAGTTCTCACATTTTCAAGATATACCTCATCTTCAGGAGGAAGAAAAAGAATATGTGCAAGAACTCGGATGAGGTGTGTTCATGCATGAAGCACGAAATAGCAGTCACGCAGTCGAACAAGTTCGCATACTTGTTAAATTATTATTATTTTTTTTTAATATGGGTCGACATTTGAGTCAGTTATTGATAAATATTATTACAAGATTTGCCGTTAATATTTATTTATTATTATCATGTGTTTCACTTATAATTTTTTTAATATTATGCACACGTGCGTATGAAGATTATCTTTCTTTCTGTATTGTGTAATAATAATATCTAAGGGGAATAACTAAAGTGGCGAATATCGGAGTAAAGTTAATTATTGACTCTGTATGGTATTTTATATATTTTTTATTTCGTAACTGTAAATGTTATTTTTACTTAGTTATTTACTTAATCATTTATTTACATATTCTATTATTTATTGTAATTGTAATATTTCAGTACTAGCGGGGGTACCCGGCGTTGCCCGAGTGTTTGTTTCCGGGACGGGGGGGGGGTTTAAAAAATGTTATGTTAGGTAAGTAGGAAGGATCAAATCCGGAGTCATGAGTAAAAGTAGGAAAATAAAGTGTGAAAAAAAAAAAAAAGAAAAAACATCTGCAACGTTAACAGTTCGGCCACCAAGAAAAGTCCATTCCAGTTGTTTAGGAAAAAAAAAAAAAAAAAAAACGACTACGGTTGGTCGGCGCGAACGTGAAAATATAATGTGAATTGTCCAGCACGCTAACCACTACGCCACAACAGAGCCCTGCAGCTTAGTTTAGTGATTTTAAATAACTTCACATGAAAGAACTACGAAGCCAAACCGGTGTTCTCTTCTCAACTGTTCCTTGTGAACGATCCCCAAACGGTGTTAAGTGGTGGCAGGGGGAGGAGGAATTTATAAGAGAGAAAATATTTTACCACTTCCATTGATCTTAACCGATTTTGGCCGTGACTTCTCAGCAGAAAAAGTATAGAAATCTAAGATTATCGAGGAATTTGAGAAATAATAAGCCTATAACACACCTCAGATATTGTTCTGCCGTTTGTGCATATTATATTTGCATGAAATATCTTGATTTTTAATCCTATTAAGGTCAAAATCCGACGGGAAAAAATGAGTTCATTTTATTTATATAGAGAAGAGATTATTTAGTTATAATGTTTAAGAGGAGTAACAAATGGGAAAAATTTGGAAATTAAGTAAAGTTAATTCCCTGGTGTAATATTCTATGTGTTTTTTTTTTAAATTTCTAATTTGTAATTTTTGTAATCGTAATTGCTATTTAATTGTCTTATTTATTTTTATCTTGATACTATTACTTAATATACGTGATAGCAGTTAATTATGATATGGGTTTATTTGGGTGTGTAATTATCTATTTATGATATACAGGGTGTCCGTAAAGTTACTATACAGTCTTATTGTTTTATTGTATTATATTTGTATTAATAGTTAATATTTATTTTTTTACAGGTTTATTTAATCAAGCATGCAACGCAAGCTAACTTTGGAAGAGCGCAAATTTATTTTGAAGCAATATTGGAAAACAGAAAACGCACAGGAATATTTGTCATAGAAATTGTTTGCCTTGATTGTTACAGTCTTTTCGGATGTAACACGTGTATTTTCTGAGATTTTTATAAACATAAAGGTGTTATTTCTTTTTATTTCTTTTGTTACAAATAAATATTTTAATACAATATCTTACTGTACTGTTAATATATTACAGGGTGTCTGTATAGTAACTTGTAAGACTGTATAGTAACTTTACGGACACCCTGTGTGTCACTATATATTAATTATCTTATATTGATAGTAATGTGTGTTAGTGTCCTGCACAATATCAGATGCAAGTTTTGTGTGTCAGCTGATAGTTCAGCATACGTGCGCGCCAAATTTTATAATTGTATGATACATACTGTTTTTTTATTCCTAAATAATTTATGCCTGTTAATAGTGTTGTTAATATTTGTGTAGCTATATCAAGAAGTTGCCGCTGAGCTCTGCTTCGTTGTTTATTTTACGGTCGAATTGCTTTATTAGCGGCGATTCTTAAATTCTCAGATTACCTAGGTCCCTTTCCGTCACTAGTATTTTTACTTTTATGTCTTTGATGGAGTTGTGATTGTGAAATAGGTGTCTGTGGAATGAAGACGTCACATTACCATCGTGATGCAACACATTATATGGGCAAATAAATATTTCATAATTGAAAATTATTGAAAATATTTCTATAGTGCTATTATTCCTTTTACTTCCTTGTCTCGTGCCCAACGATTTTTTCTACAAGACTGAATTGCCATTGTCTTCAAACCATGCTCTTTCACATACATCTATACACCCACCGCTATATATATATATATATATATATATATATATATATATATATATATATACAGAGAGAGAGAGAGAGAGAGAGAGAGAGAGAGAGGAGGTAGAGGGAGAGAGAGAATAATATAACACATAAATAAATAAATTCATAAATAAAATGAGATGGCGTATATATCACAAAACGCAATTGCAACTACTCTTCCGCTTCTTTTAAAGTTGATAAGTTCCTATCCTTCTAATAAGTCAGGGCCAAAAAATGCAAAAATTGACATAATAACTATATGAATAGTTCTGCGCTACAAAACAGGCGTTGTCAAAAATCAGACATTTTCACATGCTGAAATAAATACACGGTAAGACAGACAACATATTGAAATTTGGAATATAGAATTTTTTGTCACTCATTTGTATATGCTCTGTAGTTACATCGAGCTTCATAAATAAAGGGTTAAATATAATTGAATAAGTATGTTTTTCCCCATAGACAAACAGACAGACAGACACACACGCACACACACACACACACACACACACACATATATATATATATATATATATATATATATATAATTCTCGCAGAAAATCATCAGACTAAATTGATTTCCTGGTGGAATAAAACATGGCCGCCTCTGCATAGCTTACTTGCAATGGATATATTTTTGTACTGCTACTAAGCTCTACTCACGTTTTAAACACTGTTGAAGTAAATATTAAAAATAATACATATGATATTTATATCATCTTATAATATTATATATGCATATACATGAATTAGTAAATCATATATCTGTGCGTGTTTGCTTGTGTGTGTATATATTTATATATATATATATATATATATATATATATATATATATATATATCTTAGTCATTCAATAAATTTAAAAATTATGATATGAAATGGTCAAATTATAAATCAAAAGATTTTTAGTATTCTATGTAAGGCAAAGAATGCATTTTAAAATTTATTGAATGACTAAAATTTGATTTATTTGCTCTATCTTGTATATCGAGCAATTTTTATTTAGATGGGATAGTCCTTATAGAATATTATTACCAATAATATTTTTAAGACTTATAATCACAGGTTTCCATACCAGTTGATTGTTAGATAATTTTATTCTGAAGTATATATATATATATATATATATATATATATATATATATATATATACATATATATATATATATATATATATATATATATATATATCAAATAAAAATTACAATTAAATTTACCAAAATGACCCAAGATGGTAAAATTAAAGTATATTATAAATATTAAGTATATAAAGTATATATAAATATTAAAGAAATAATATTTATAAAATTATCTCAGCCAGATGTAAAAGCTCGATAAAACCAAATAGGAAATAGAGCTTATAATATATAAAACTCCGCGGGTTAAGGACTATCCATTCATCTAGTGTTTCTTTTTCGGATTAAATATGTTTTTAACTCATTCTAAAGTGTTTTTTAACATATTTTATTAATTGTTTGCTCATATATATATTTGCTCATATATATATATATATATATATATATATATATATATATATATATATATATATATATATATATATATATATATATGCGGTTTTTGCCTACGCGCATGCGTATATCGTGATCTACGATTGCTCTCTTATCTTCCGCTTTACATTAACAGATGATATATATGCTACAAAGTTAAGGATATAAGTAAAATGAAAGAAGAAGCTTTTATTTCAATTCATCCATCATGACGTCATGAAGCACTTGTTGAACTTTCAAATAGAGCGATAAGCGAGGCGGGGGAATAATTGAAAACGTTTAGGTTTCAACGATCGTCTTAATTGACTGACAACGAAATGTAATTATTTTATCGTGAATTGGCCACATATTAAGGAGGAATTAAAAAATGAAGACGATGAGTTCATTCATTCAATTGTTCGCAATTATTATTATCCGTAACATTTTCTTAATTCTTACCGATTCTTATTCGGTTGTTATTATTACTTATTATAGTTGGGTGCGTGTGGATTCTCAGTGTAAATAACGTTCTATAACAGTCGAGGGCAACTCGCAGCACTCGAGTTGAATGCGGCCCGTGATCGTTTTCAAATGTCACATTCTAAACAAATACTGAGATGCGGCAACAATATTCCATGCATGGTGGCTTTCTAAAAATATAGGATATTAGTAGGTGTCAGAATTTTCTAACTCGATAGAGAGAGCCTACCTTCTTTGCGACAGACTTGGCTGTATCTTATATGTACATATTCTAATTCATGTTGCTGAGAAAATTAGATCGAATATTTTAAATATTGGACCCTTGTGAAAGGTATTATCGGTCATGGTTTTAAAAGTCTTTTTATAATCGTTTAAAGAGAGGGTCTTTGTCTTAGTAATGACCATCGATTTTTGGCGCCATTCTACGAGACAGACTTTTTTGTCATCTTCAAATTTATCAATTCCAAGATCATTTTCACTGTTTATCGAAATGTGCCGAAAAATAAAAAAAGAAAAGTTTCAAATCGTCATGGCCAACCATCACGAAATTCGATTAGAAATACAGTGCAAATTTAAAATATTTCTTACAGTCTAGACTTAAGACTAGGCACCCCCCTATTTTTTTTCTATCTTAGTCTGGTAGAACCGATCCTAACTTCTTTGTTACAGATTTGGCAGCATCTTCTGAGTATATGTTCCACTTCATGTTGTCTGAGAGCATCAAACCGACGTGTTTAAACGTTAAATCTCGAGAAGGGTGTTATCAACAATGACAATCGGTGGTCAAGGAGATTTCTTATAGTTGTTAAAGAAAAAAAAAAGCCTTATTTTCGTGGCATTAAATGCGACCCTTTTGGGGGTGGGCTCCAGTCTACTACATAATCGAGGTCATTATTAAATGATTTAGCAATGCCCTTGCATGTGTGGGCATTCGATTTGCGCTTCTGTCGTGAATAGATCGTGATGTAATCGGGAAATATACCAATCCTAGACACCATTTCACCGTAATGTAATTTCTGAAAATCAGGAATAATATAGGTCCAAGTATCGACTCCGCTTTTACGTGGTGCTGTTTGGATGGATGTACGACCACCATTGACAACCTCGAAATCAGAAAACGATGACGTCATCCAGTATGCACGGTGTGAAACAGGGAAACAAACAAAATGCATAGAGTTTTAGTAGTCTATGGGTAGATACGGCCAGACATAAAATTAACGTTGTCCTTGGAAACTTGTTTAATCTTGGAGTACTAATGTAAAATAAAGACCGTGCTATCATCAGAATTTTCATAATTACATAATATGGCGGAAGGTGTCGAATGAAAGTTTCGTGATTATTATTTATGCAAACGCTGGCCAATGTTTTCAATGAGAAATATATTATTTCTGTTATTACGAAGATAATTCAATGAAAACAATATTTTTTGTTCTCATGAAAATAATGCAATGAATAATTATTGGACAATTTAATAAGAAAAAAAACACTCGTTGTAAGGTAAGTTTCATGAATATTTTTTTTAACAAAAATAACAAAAAATTTGATTTTATTATAATTTTTTAACTTTTTCTGATTTTTTTTTTGTTTGTTTAAATCGAGGAAAATATTCATTTTTTTTTTTTTAAATAATAAACCAATGATAAAAAATAAAAGATTTTATGACATTGGCTGCAGCGATTTCATCTTTTCGGTACCTTCCAGCACTTTACGTAAACTGCCTCGAATATTCCGACGATATCACAGTCCTTACTCTACATAAGTACCAATCTTGGTATAGGGTTTCGTTTTAAATTGCATTCCAGACAGACAACCCTCCCCCACACACAGATATATATATATATATATATATATATATATATATATATATATATATATATATATATATATATATATATATACTAGCAAGCTGCCCGGCATTTCCCAGTCGTAAAATACGCTTACTTATGATATTTTCATAAATACAGATTTCGTATTGGACTCAATATATTGTAATGGTTTAAAAAGTTTGGAAAAATGACCCATAATCCACCACCAAGAATCGAAACCAAAACGTTTAGCTTACGATTTACTTTTCCTCTATTGCCTGAGTAATAGAGACATGTTTGCTGCGAGGCTAAAAATTAAAACATGAACTAGCTATTACGTTATGCATGCATATTTATAATGCCGCCGTTCGACCTTTACCTGTCAAATTCCATATTTTTACTTTTCACACTTTTGCACGGATTTTTCCCGGCTAAAACTCAAATATAAAGTTTCGCATGGGTTCGAATATCATATATATTACGTTTTATGTCTGTAGACCAAAAACTGACAGAGGAGTTTGGTAGGCAATGTTTTCAATAAATATATATACGCATACATAAATATATATAGAAAGATGTTTGTGTTTACTATAACTTTTTTACGTAAATATTACACAACTATAAATCATGTAGAATATTTGCATGAATATAATTACAAATAATAGTTGACTAAATATGATCCTCCCATAAAAAAAAATCCGAAAAACTAATAGGGAATTAGTTAAAATGAATGTTTAAAAGAATATGCAAATTAGCTAGATCTTTTGCTAGTGAATGCAATTCCACGATCCATAGTTGTATTTTCTTTTCAAATAAATAAAAAAGGGTTTTTAATATCAATATAAATACACAAAAAAATTAATAGGAGTATATATAAAGAGAGAGAGAGAGAGAGAGAGAGAGAGAGAGAGAGAGAGAGAGAGAGAGAGAGAGAGAGAGAGAAAGAGAGAGAGAGAGATTAATGATGACGCGATTGTGGAAAATTCGCAAGTGATATAAAAGTCTGTATACCCCCTTTTACTATTCGTCAAGGCTAAAAGCCATTTGAGGATAAAGGTTAATGAGGCAATGATTATTAGTTGGAAGATGAATATTGATTAAATGAATAAACTAATTTTGATTACTTATGGAAAGGGTTTATGACAAGTTGACATTGGATTTGAAGACGACCATGTCGTAAATTCCCGGGAAGGGTAATGTCTTCTACAGACGGGAATCTCTTGTCAAGAAGTTCTGTTCACTAAAATCCTTCCTGGCGCTAAGTACACTTAGAAAGGAAATACGTTCGCGTTGTGGTAGAAAAAAAAAAAGATCTCGCTATAAATATCTTACTAGGAAGGGGCAATTTCTACAAAAAAAATAACTGTAGAATGAAAAGAGACTAGTGACAACTTTTCCGTTGCAATATTAAAAAGAGGAACCAATGTTGTAGAAAGAAACCACATTCTTCAACTCTTTCCACCTGTTCTTTCGAGTTTTCCTTTTAAAACAACGCTTCGCCGCGATTATCTATTTGCTATGATAATAAAGATTCTTCTTCTTCTTCTTCTTCTTCTTCTTCTTTTTCTTCTTCTTCTTCTTCTTCTTCTTTTTCTCATCCTCCTCCTCTTCCTCCTCCTTTTTCTTCTTCTGTTCCTTCCGATTTCCGATTCTCTTTCGGTTTCAACTTCCTCTGATTCAATTCGTCCCACCTTTTTATTTTTTCTTGTCTGTCTTCCGTGAGATTTCTATTTCCACTTTCACTTCGTCCGTTACGTAGTTTCGCATCAAAGCTGGAGTTAAAGCGAATCAACATAAAAAAGAGAACAGGTAATCATAAACAAAACAAGTTTTTTTTTTTTATTTATTATTATATATCACAGTTTTTATATGTCCGTATTGCTCGGCCAAGCGGTATTATTAAATTATACAGTAGCGTCCAAAACTAAGGGACAAGATTTTAAAACCTAATATTTGTTAGAAATGACAACTGTGAAAAGCTGAAATTTGGACAAATAGTAGTCGTTATCATCCATAATAAGATACTAAAATTTGAATCATTTGCAAAAGATAGAAAAAGAATTATATAACAATTGTTTATTTATTTTCAAAATAGGAACGTCCAAAAGTAAAGGACAAAATTGAGAAAAACAATGTAAACAGTATGCTATATTCAAATTTTTTTTTATTTCCTCTAAAGAATAAGTCTTACTTAGTCATTTGTAAACGTTGCATCAGCTGGCACCATGGCGAATCGCCAAAAACTTGATTACTCTGTGAGACAATCTATTGTGAAGCTACACAAGGAAAAGCACACCATTAGAGAGGTTTCAGAGAAAGTGAAACGTTCCAAGAGTGTTGTAGGCAGGATTGTTAAATCCTACAATGATATTGACAAAACAGTGCTTTTAAAACCGGCAGACCCCGCAAAACTTCGGCAACAGAAGATCGAATAATTCAGCGTATGTCATTAAAGGACTGTTTTAAGTCTTGCATAGAAATTAAAAGGGGTTATGAATAGTACCTCATGTGTTAATGTGTCAAGACAGACTATTTCTAGACGACTGCAAAAAATAGGGCTGTTTAATCGAACCCCAGGGAAGAAACCACTTATTAGTTCGAAGAATGAGAAGAAGAGATAAGAGTTTGCAAACAGGTATGTAATTTGGACATAAAATGAAAATTGGGCGAAAGTTTTTTTAGTGATGAAAGCAAGTTTAATTTATTTGGAAATGATGGAAAAAAAACAATGTAAAGAGACGTATTCGTGAAAGATTAAGCGCAAAGTGTACTAAGAAAACTGTCAAGTTTGGGGGCGGAAGCGTCACGATATTTGGAATGTTTTCTAGCCAAGATCCAACGCCTCTTGTCCGGTTACAAACTCGTGTAAACGCTCAGATTTATAAAAACTTTGTTCAAGATCATGTTGTGTCAATCATACAGAATTCAGGTTTCGATAGGGCCACCTGTATGCAAAATAATGCCCCATGTCACAAGGCAAAGGTGGTAATGAGTTACCTTACTGAGCAATATTTCGAAATTATGGATTGGTCACTGCAAAGTCTTGACTTAAATTCAATAGAAAATATTTGGAAGATCTTAGGAGTGAAAGTTATAAAAAGAAATCCCACTAACACGGAGGATTTGTGGGTGAAGCTTCAAGAAGAATGGTCTAAAATTAGTATTGAGGATTGTCAAGAACTGATTCGTTCTTGTAGTCAAAGATGTGCAGCTGTCATTGAGAGCGAGGGCTCATTTACTAAATATTGATTGTACATGTATTTTATTTTTATTTATTTATTCATTTATTTGCTGTTTACATGGTTTTTCTCAATTTTGTCCCTTAGTTTTGGACGTTCCTATTTTGAAAAAAAATTAAAAAAATAATTTTTATAATTCTCTTTCTATCCTTTGCAAATGATTCAAATGTTAGTATCTTATTATGGATGATAACGACTACCAGTTGTCAAAATTTCAGCTTTTCACAGTTTTTATTTCTAACAAATATTAGGTTTTAAAATCTTGTCCCTTAGTTTTGGACGCTACTGTATATATACACACACAATAGAAAAATGCGAGCATGAAAAGTAATATGGTTAAGCTTAAACATGGAAAAGTAAAGGGCTATTTGTTAAACTGGAAAAAAAGGGCCAGATATTCTAGTAAAAAATATAATAAATTTATAACTTAAAATATTGCAACATTAAGAATTCATTATATAATTCTATAAATTGAATTTTAAAAAATTCTTACTGCTGCCATATTTTAAGTTTTCATGCTCGCATTTTTCCATTGTGATCCATGATTTTTTCGGGCTTCCAATAAATTCACTTGTTCTTTGTTTAATTTCAGTCTTATTTTTTTTTTTGTCCCCATAAACACATATGTAATAACAATGTACGGCACTCGTCTGCTTTCAATAATCCTTCCCCCCCCCGTTATCTCCCTTTCACGCTTTCATTCTCTCTGTTTCACTCGTTACTTCTCTTTTCGCGACAGTAGTAGCAACAGTAGTCGCTGAAGCGACGTGGTTGCTATGGAAACCAGTTATAGAAAGCGCCGCTCACCTCCTTACATATTTTTACGATTTTCAACACCAGTAAATTCATCATAACTTTTGTTTTACTGAACGAAAATTGAAAAAGAAAATCACAATATAGCTGAGAATGTGATCTATAAACTGTAATAATTGTTTCAAATTTGATCGAAAAATGAGTGAGCGGTGAAGCTTTAAAGCAGTTCTAAATGACTAAAACTGCCACTTAACCATATATTCTAACACTACCGTGCTTGAATGATATATATGAATGATATATATGTATGTATGTATGTATGTATGTATGTATGTATGTGTATATATATGTATATATGTGTATATATATATGTATATGTATATATATACGTATATGTATATATATATACGTATATAAATGTATATTTATATATATGTATATATATACGTATATATATATATGTATATTTATATATATATATATATATATATATATATATATATATATATATATATATATATATATATACAGTGTGTCCGTAAAGTTACTATACAGTCTTATTGTTTTATTGTATTATATTTGTATTAATAGTTAATATTGATCGTGACTTGTGCACCAAAGTTTGTCAGAGTGTGGTGTCACGTTGTCGAGAATGTATTGGAGCTGAAGGCCTCCAATTTGAATATTTGTCATAGAAATTGTTTTTCTTGATTGTTACAGTCTTTTCAGATGTAACACGTGTATTTTCTGAGATTTTTATAAACATAAAGGTGTTATTTCTTTTTATTTCTTTTGTTACAAATTTTAATACAATATCTTACATTTTAATACAATATCTTACTGTACAGTAATATCTTACTGTACAAATTTTAATACAATATCTTACTGTACTGTTAATATATTACAGGGTGTCTGTATAATAACTTGTAAGACTGTATAGTAACTTTACGGACACCCTATATATAGATGTGTGTATATAAATGTATATATATATATATATATATATATATATATATATATATATATATATGTATGTATGTATGTATGTATATATATATAAAGTTGGTAATTTTGGTAATTTTAATAATACCGCCTGGCCGACCAATACGGACAGATAAAAACAAATAATGTTATGCATGTATAAAAGAAAAATTTCTAGAGTCGTTTTAATAGAACGTAGATCGGAAATATGATCATCTAAGATTAGTGTATTTATTGAAATAATTGTGCAGTAAAACTTAAAAACCATTAATACTGCAAAATGTAATATAAAAGAACATCTATTTATGATTCTGAGTTATGCAGGTGGCGCATTGCATATGATAATATGCTGTAAAAAAAATGTAAATATAAATGAGACAAACTTTCAATTTGTGAACGTATCGGACTGTCGGTGACGAAGACTATCTCTAGGTCGAAATGATTTTTGTTTTTGGTTTTAATGTATATTCTTAGCGCTGATGAATGTACCACTGGTATAAGAATAATAGACAACCTATATGCAGAGAACTATATACAAAAATATCAGTGAAGGTCCGAGACAATTTTATGCTTTTATCTATCTCTATCTCTACAATTATATAAATGCAACTTTGTCTGTGTCTGTGTGTGAGTTCGCTCCTTATAGACTTCGAAACGGCTGAACAGATTTTCTTTAAAAGGGACCCTGAGGAGGCTTATTGCCACTCAAGTTTCAGTGGAGACCAATGGCCGCTGCTAGCGAGGGATCGATGGTGGGCGGCTGTTGCGATAATGCAAATTCATTTGCAAATGTTATCAAAAGAGGTGGAGAGCACTGGAAAATGGGGAGACTTGTTGTCACTCAGCTTCCAGAGAACTCCACAGGCTATTTTCAAGGAGAGATTTTTATGACCTGTGTAAAAGCTCCTTGTAAGCCAATAATAATAGTAACCATGAATAAATTAAAGACGCTATTAAACATAGCCAGAATCTTCAACCAGGATAATCAAATGCAATTTGGCATGGAAAAGTTCGCATTGCTGACCATGACCCCCAGCTCCACCAAAAGTGGCGCTCTTCATTGTGCCACAGAAGGAAAAACTGGAAGCGATGGAAGGAATGGTACTACCTAATCAAACTGAGATGAAGACTCTAGGTGAACGTGATAGCTACAAATATTTGGGAGTTCTGGAAGCAGACACTATCAAAGCAACAGAAATGAAAGATAAAATTGGAAATAAATATCTCAGAAGAATAAGAAAACTTCTCGAAAGTAAACTATATAGTAGAAATCTAATTAAAGGAATAAACACACCGGCAGTGTTACTAGTAAGATACTCTGGACCGTTTATAGAGTGAACCAAAGAAGAACGGGGGCATCTCGAGCAAAAGACCAGGAAACTCATGACAAAGCACAATACACTGCACCCAAAGGATGATACTGGCCGACTCTATGTGAAAAGGAAAGACTGGGGAAGGTGGCTAGTTTGTATAGAAGAGTGTGTAAATGACTCAAGAAAAGAATTAGAAAAACACATAATGCAGAATAACGAAAGAATAATTACTGCAGCAGAAGACACTGAAAAAAAAAACAAGAGAGAAACAGAAGAAACTAGGGATAAGACAAGAAAAGAAAATTGGGAAGAGAAACAACTACAAGGACGATTCATAAGGATGGCAAAAGATGACACGAACAAAAACACTTCGACATGGTTACAAAAAGGAAACCTAAACAGAGAAACTGAATCACTAATAACAGTAGCATATGACAACGCAATTAGAACCAACCACATCAAAGCAAGGATCGACAAGATACAAGAAACCAGCAAATGCAAACTGTGGACAAAGAGACGAACCAATAAACCACATAATAAGTGAATGAAGTAAAGTAGCCCAAAAAGAGTATAAAAATAAACACAATCAAATGGAGCACCCAGACAAATGGCACAAGCACAAACCGTCAGCAGTACTTGAAAATGAAAGTCACAAAATCCTATGAGATATGAATATACAAACGGATAAACCCATTCAAGCAAGGAGACCGGATGTTATATAGTTAACAAGAAAGAAAAGTCCAGACAGATTGTAGAGTTTACTGTTCCAGTAGACCACAGAGTGAAGATTAAGATGATAGAGAAAATAAGCAAATACATTAAACTGGTGGGAGAGCTCAAAGGGATATGGAAGATGAAAAAAGTCAAGATAACAACACTAATAGTATGAGCGCTGGGAACAATATTAAAAAAAACTTTGAAAAAAGAATAGGAGGGATTGGAATCAGAGGGATGGCTGAGAAGATATAACAGATAATAATAATGAAAACGGCTGACAAATCTTATTGCAAATACTAACACACATGAGCTACGGGCACAAACCGGACATACAACAACTGCGGATTAAAAAGACAAAGGAACATTACATGGAATCATGAAAACTGAAACTGTATAATTGTGAGTTACCCCACTCTCTGCGCCTCGCCCCCCCCTCCATTTTTTGTGTGTCTCCATAAACTTACGCCACATTAAATTATCGAGAAGGGTCAAGGAGGATGGAAAGACTGGGAAAAGAAAGCACTAGCCAAACCTCTAATGGATGAGTGCAAAGAGGACTGGGATCTTGGGGAGGCTTATTGCCACCGCAATTCCAATGAAAACGAATGGTAAGCCAACGAGAAATCAATGGTAAGCGACTGTTTTGATAACGCAAATTGATCTCAAAAGGTTATCGAAAGAGGTGGAGAATACTGGAAATTTGGGAAGACTTGGTCACTCAGGCTCCAGAGAACACCACAAATTGTTCTCAAAGAGAAATCTTTGATGATGGCCAGTGTGACTACTGCCAGTGAATAAATAATAAAATACTAATTCTGAATAACTCCTGGCACGATGCCTAACTTACGCGTTTCTTTAGCAAATTCATCTCGATGCTCTTCTATGTTCTATTTTGTTCTTATCAATCATTTGGACGCCGTCCTAAATTAAAGATAATCTTCTTTGTTTTGAAACCACACCCGACTTCCAAGATAAATGACTTCGGATTATAGACTCCTCCCCACCTTTTTTTTTTTTTTTGAGGAGCAGGAGGGGGTGACTCGTTTTGCACAATTTCACTTCTTTTTCTTTTCGTTTAGTTTTCAAAAAATATCTGTATGAAATACAATCGACCATTATTCGGAACTATTTCTTTTATCTTTTACGTAAAACTTACACAATGTTATCAGCAATAATAATACCAAGTGACCCATTTGTATTATATATGATAAATTCATTTTAAATCATCATAATTATAATAAATCATTATCATAATCGTCATCATCATCATCATCATCATCATCATCATCATCATCATTATCGTCGTCGTCATCATCATCATCATATTACCTATTGACCCATTCGTATTACATATAAATTCATTTTAAATCATCATCATCATCATTGTCATTTTCATCATCACCATCATCATCGTCATCATCATTGTCATTATTGTTATCATCATCAGCAGCAGCAGTAGCAGCAGCAGCATCATTATCAATCAATCTATCACAAAATTCCCTGTCACCCATTTGTATTACATAAGATAAATTTATTTTAAATCATCATCATCATCATCATCATCATCATCATCATCATCATTCAATTCTATTAATCCTTATCCTCGAGTGATTTTAGCCTTGATATGTTGACTCATTTGTAAATTAATAAATCCAAACTTTAAAAAAAGTTAATAAATAATAGGAGTGCAATGACAGAAAGCAAAAATATTTTCAATAAAAATGTGCGATCATTTTTGTAATCTTTTTTTTTTTTTTTTTTCATATCCCTATTTTATCCAAGCTGCAAGTAGGTATCCTACCGGATGCCAGATATTCACCCGCTATCTCATACATTCTAACCGAGAGATGCTATTAAGATTCACACCGCCCCTTTAAGTGCAATTGTTTGAATCTCTCTTGCACTTGGTTCATGGGGTATATTTTACAGGTAGTTTTTGAAATTCTTTTTCATGAGTGTTTGTTCCTATAATTACAGGAATGATGGAGATCTTCCTCAGATTCCAATTTCTTTTCATGTCATACATAAGACCTTGATATTTCATTATCTTTTTCCTTTTAGCTCTGTTTAACCCAGCATCATTGGGGACACTAACTTCTAGATACGCAGCAATAAGAATTGCATAGTCATAGTGGATGGTGTACAACTTATTTCCAACTGTTCTTTCTGATATATGTTCCCAGGACTTTCTGCTGCATTCGATATTCAACTTTTTACAGATCGTCCAGTGGCCATATTAACACATTCCATTGTGTCGCATTGTATAGTTACCGTCCCCCAGCAGAGTGACCCACACTCTTTACTTCTGTATGACAGAACCTGGGCTTGTTTGGCATTAAAATGGAGGGGGGTTCTTTCAAACATTACACCTAATGTCTGATGTCTGATATATATTGGCAAAACTTGTGTCTTACATTTCAATTTACTGTTGTTGTACTGTCGAATCGAGCAAATGTTGTTTTTCGAGTTTATATATCTTTGTTTATGTGTGTCTAATGTATAAAAGGCATACGTGTTTCTATAAGCGATGCTCGCGTACCTTCTAGTGGTAAGAATTATCAGGGCAATTACTTTTCTTTGTATATGGGGTGTTTGTATGTGTCGATCTGTTACATGTATATTTAATAGTCTTTCTATGTGTATGTGGGTGTTTTTACATATTCACGACAATAACGAACGGGACAATAAACGGACAGTTTTTGACAATGACGAATAATGCCCTTGTCTGCTTGATACTTGACATGGTCACAAACCTTATTCAGTGTCTCCCTCTCCTCTAGTGCAGGTATCTGAAATTAAGGATCTTCTTCTGAACGGAACATCCAAAATGCCGAGTTATCATTTCCAGATCTTTATTTCCAAATGTTCCACATCTTCTTCCTACATTTTCCTTAGTTGGTCAGTAGATGTCTCCATTGGACCACAGAAACAACTCCTCTCCACCCTAACCCAGTGGCTAGCTAACTCACAACTCATCTGCTCGACTTCCGTTGCAATTCTGATTTCTCCTGGCTTACGTGTCTCTGGCGTCAACCAGAATGGACACTCTTGTTTGTCACGTACGTCACATCGTTGTTTACTACACCAAATTCCAAACCAGCTTTGTTTATGCTTTTCCGCTATTCATAGCATTTTTCCTTTAGACAGAATTCCCCAGTTTAATGTTTAACATAAATATTTTAACAAGGATAAATCCTCGAGAAGCAAAAAAAAAAACCCAGAAAATCTAGAGTTGAAGGATACAATCAATTTAATTTATCTATCTATATATATATATATATATATATATATATATATATATATATATATATATATATATATATATATATAAATGAACGTGTCTGTGTGTCTGTCTGTGTGTCTGTGTACACTTCCCTACGCAATAACTCTGTCAATTTTCAGTTTACAGACTCGAAGTTTGATATACAGGACTGATATTTGGGAAAATCTTTGTAATCAGTTTTCGGCCAGAAATTTGGCTGTTAAAGGGTCAAAGTTTAACGATTTGACCTTTGAAAACTCTACCAAACTCCTCCGACAATTTTGGGTCTGAACACTTGAAATTTTAGATATAGGTTCCATGGACATCGATCTAACTGAATAACTTTATTTGAGCCCCAAACAATAAATGGGGTCAAAGTTTAAAAAATTGACCTTTTTTTTTTTTCATTTTTTGCTCAACATACACCTCCAAACACCCGGGCAACGCCGGGCTAAAATGCTAGTTATTTAATAAAACTATTCTTTCTTATAGCGAAGCCACATAAAATATAAATTAAAGTAGTTCTTATAGATGAATTCTATATTTTTCCTATAAAGTCAAGTAAATCTTTTAAAGTGGTTTTACTTAAATATAACATTGCATTTACAAGAAAAATGGCCACTAATTGGGGTAATAGTTGTTGTGGGGACTCACCTATTCACTCGTAATCACTATTTAAAAAAAAAACTCGAGTCTAGCACTCTCGTGGGGAATTATTGCGATCTAACGCGAGACTACATATTGACTTACTTAACAGTAAAAAAATACCGACAACTTTTCTTTATATTCACTTTCGTATACAAGATATTCTTTTCTACCTGAACCAGTTGTTCGAGTCTTCCTTTATGAACCTTTTCCAGGGCCACAAATAGTATTCAAGGGACCCATCTCAACAACATCGACGTTGCGACGAAGTGTTCGAAAGAGCAAAATAGTGTTTCAAAAACATTAACAACGAATCATTCAGAGTGTCGGTACCGTAGAACCCGGACAACTAAACATTTTAAGAACCAGGAAGCAACCTTGAAAGTTATATTGAACTCTACAAGATTTTTAGTGTTTTTTTTTCTAGCAAACTCTAAAAAAGAAACTAAAAAATAAGAGTGTTCAACGGGTTATAAATGAAAAATTCGTAGTTTTTTTTACATAGGTATAGCCACTTATCAAAGCCCAGAGACCACTCGAGGATAAGGGTTAAGAGTGTACAGTAGTCAATTGGACAATATAGTAATCGTTAGTAATGGAAATTCGGTAAATTTGTTAACTTAAGTGGAACGGCTCATCAAGAACTTGTTTACGTTGGACTTGAAGACAACCATATTGTAGTCAGCTGGAAAGCAGGAAAATGGAAGACAATTCCACAGGCGTGCAGTTCTAGGAAAGAAGCTTTGTTCATGGAATCTACGTTTAGGTTTAGGCACAGATAAAGAGTGGGGGGGCGAATTATTGACAGTGTTTTCAGCTAGACGAGTGTTTCTTTTGAAAGTTTGGCGAGGGGGGCATAGATTGAAGCTCAGTTGAACACTTTCCATGAAAATAACGATAAAGCAGAGAGAAACTCGCAAAACTAAAAAGTGACTTATCTGTTTTCGTTGTCTCCTTTGTGTTTGCTCAAAGAGAAAAATAAATGTTATGATAAAAGGAATCTGATTTTAAATTACTTCTCTCATAGAAAAAAGTGAACTTTAATTGAGAAAGTGTAATTTTTTCGTTCGTGTTTATCGTTAAGAAAAGGGCTACGTAGAAAACTGTAAACGATTTTTTACACCTTTAAAGCTATATTCCGTTTTCCACTTCTTATTAAAATAGAAAAATAAGAAACCATGGAAGACTTAAAAGTCAACTATAACACAAATCTATAAATATCAAATGGAACAACAACAAAAATACTAAGAAAGGCAAGCTGAATTAGTTAAATAACAAATAGAACAACAACACAAAATGGAAGAAATTTTTTTTTAAATTGCTACTGAAACAACAACAAAAAACGGTCTGGGACGCTTTTGACAATATTATTTACGGTCCAAATGAAGACAAGACTTTCGCCTGGTGTTTTGGAAGGTATGAGGACCTGTATAATATTGATTGTGCCGATTGGACCGACTCTAAAAAGGTCCACTTATTGTTTCGAAAACTGGAGTCCATGGAACACAACAAATTCGTGGAGTATATTTTACAATGAAAACGTGTGACATAACTTTTTCTAAAACCGTAAAATTCTTAACAGTCGCCAAAATGTCGTTATTTCATAAAATAACGAATTTAACTAAGAAAGATGGCAAGTACATCAATTGTCAACAAACATTGCGACGATTTTGAACTAGCTGAACTGAATGTTGACGATTTCAAAGGTCTGATATTAGTATAAGGATTGAGGTCGGCAAAAGACTCCGATGCAGAGTTTTAACTAAATTAGAAAGTGAACCAAACCTGACGCTACAAAAGTTGGCCGAGTGGACAGAGTTAAAAAGAATGAAAAGAACATTGACGAATTTGGCGTTGCGTAAGTAAAAATTACATAAAAACTCAAAACCCTATTCTCCAGAGAAAATAAAGAAGAAAGGACATTATTCCTCCCGCACACAGAAAAAAAAACTGAAAATCAAAGTATGTCACCACCAAATCCACATTATCGGTACGGAACCCATAGTGCTTAAAAACTTGCTTGACTTCTGACAGATTTAGATATAAAAGTTACCTGTGTAAAGCACGGCAAAATTAAAAGCCAGGCACGGCATAATAGAATAAATGAAAAAGACGATAAAAATATACATAAATATGTGCTGGTGAATATATTAGATGAAAACGTAAAATTGCAGTTACATTAGGGATCAGTCTTGTCAATCATTAATTTGTCTACATAGAAAAGATTAAATAAAACTACCATGTTAAAGTCTTGCAAAACAGCCAGAACGGTCACTGTGTTGAAATTAAATTTTGTAAGGTGAATTAATCACTGACGGTTTGACAAAGAAATTAAAAGTCTTTGCGTTAAAAAAATATGGAAATTTTTTAGGGAACAGATTGGATGCAATAATTCAATTTGTGGGATTTGCCTATAAATAGTTTTTGTCAAAAAGTGGGAACTAGCGACAGAGAAGGAAAACCTCAAGTCATTATTAAAAGAAAGTTTTCCTGGAAATATCTCAGTCGGTTTGATAAAATGTACACAAATATCAGCCAGATTAGAACTTAAAGATAATACACAACCAGTATTCAAGAAAAAAAATGTAATGCTCGCCTCATCGTAGAAAATTATCGAGGAGCTTGAAAGACTTGTAAAAACCGTCAGTGGGCAACCTCTACTGCCTATGTTAAAAAGAAGTCAAAAGAAATCCTTGTTTGCGCTGATTTCTCCGCTGGTTTGAACTCAGTACTAAAATACTATTATTACCTACTTCCAAAATCCGAGAAAGTTTCCACTAAACTAAACGGAGGAAATATATTCTTTAAAGTCGATCTGAGTGACATATACCTTAAAATTCCAATCGAGGAGAACAGCTTGAGTTACATTGTATTACTACCCAAAAGGGGTTACTCAAATTCGAAAGGTTAGCTTTTGGGGTCAAGGTAGCACTCACCATTTTTCAAGAAATTATGGATATTATGTTGAGCAGCTTTGATTTTACGATAGCATACCTAGATGACATTATCCTAATAACTAGAGAACAACATCGAGAACATGTCCACAGGATTTAGGTTTTAAAATAAAAGAAGGAAAATGTTATTTTTTCATGGAAAAATAAAGTACTTGGGACACATCATTGACAAAAAGCAGTAGAAAATCGGACCTGGAATGGGCTATATCTATAAAGATATTCCGGCTCCCAAAAATATTACAGAATTACAAAGTTTGGGAGGTAGCGAATTGTTAATGGACATTCATTCCCAATATGCACGACCTTTTGACCCCTACTGAATGAGATACTAAAAACTTACAAAGTGTGAAAATAATTAAAGAAAGAGCAGGCGATTTTTACTAAAGTTGTTACATGATAAGGGCTGTCCCCTTTTCATGTAAGTATAAAAATAGAGAGATTTAGTTAAAATGAAAATAGGCGAAAATAGAGAGATTTAGTTAAAATGAAAATAGGCGAAATTCGAACCTCGTAATTTAGGTTTAGGAATAGATTACGTGTGAGAATTAGAGAATGATTTGTTTAGAATAGAGATAAAATAGTTTCAAGAAAAGAATGTGCACTGTCAATTTTGTTATGAAAATTCAATTGAAAAAATGCAGCTACAAGATAATTTAATAAACATGTTTTTAACATATTGGAAATATAGGTTAAAATTCCTTTTGTAAAAAAAAGGAGAAGTTTTGGACACGCATGTCCAGAACACGTGAAAGAAGGCACATGTTTTAACATGTGTATGACGTCATGGAAAATAGAAAGTTCTAGATATAGATAGAAAAACTTTAGAGTTAAGCAGACAGAAGCAGGGGGAGAGTCAGAGGGGGGTTGAGAACGACAGACGATAGTCTGCAGTTTGGAATTCGAACGTCTAGAAGCGAGACGGTCACTTTGAAACTTAATATGTGAAGCTTTGAATTCTTGATGAGAAAACCACGGCCGGTCGTGAGAAGAAATAAACCCATCATGTGTTTTATAAACGTCGTCTTTGTGTTTGTGATTCTACCAAAAGGTAAAGTGAATTGTTATTATATGTCTATATGTCTGTGTTATAAAATGTCATGTATACACATCTCATATCTACACTAAGACTGTCTCAACACTATCTCCTCACTCTAAGAGCTTCTCATATTCTATCAACACATCTAAGTAAAGAACATTTTTTAATAAATATGAATCGTCATAAAACGAACAAAAGCTCCCTTACAACATCCCTCTCTCTAAAAGACCCTCTCTCCAAGACACAACAACAAACTCTCTCGAAGACTCACTCTAATAAGACTCTAAGACTCTCTTTTAATGAGACCCCCTATATAACAAAGTTAACGCCTTATACAGTCTAACATCACAATGCATTTGAGAAGTTTTATTACCACGCAAACAGAAAGGCACAGTATATAAAATCAACAGTGGGCTCTTTGATATGACAGAGCCGCATTCAAAATTAAATTTTCTGTTTAGAGCACGATTAAATCATGATACTTGATGCATTTTAAACTTTAATTCAAGCCATTATATATATATATATATATATATATATATATATATATATATATATATATATATTCTAAAACCAACAGTAGGTTCTCTACAGAGCAATAAAGTACAATGTATAATGGCGTAAATCAATGTGGGGTGGTATGTGAGCTCCCTCCCGGTGTACAGTAATGGGTCACTAACAGGCAATTAATCAATGCGGTTGAAAATGGATAATTTCACCGATTTCGACGACAGTAAAATATGGGAAGGTGAAACATATGTTCATCCTCATTCATTCCTGAATGATTTTGAATAATAAGAACCAAGTTCTTGTGGAAACTTTGTCTTTCTACTTAATTGCTATGTTGAATATAACTGGAGGTGTTCTGTAGTTTATTCCAGCATTCCGTTGAATGAATAAAAACAAATAGTTTAGCCGTTGTCTAATACTAAAAAGCAATCATAATTTCCCCCACTCTTTATCTGTGCTTAAACCTAAACGTAGATTCCATGAACAAGGCTTCTTTTTTAGAACTGCGCGCCTGTGGAACTCTCTTCCGTTTTCCTGCTTTCCAGCTGACTACAATATTGTCATCTTCAAGTCCTATTGTCATCTTCAAGTCCAACGTAAACAAGTTCTCTTAAGTAATCCAATTTACCAAATTTCCACTCCAAACAATTACTACGATATTGTCCCATTAACTATTGTACACTCATTAACCCTTATCATCGAGTGGCTTCCGGGCCTTGATACGTGGTGACTCCTTTGTAAAAAAAAAAGATAATAAACTAAAATAATAGTAGTAGGTTTGCTTGCGAAATAATATAATTTTTGTACTCAAATCATTGAATAACAAAAATACACCCCCACTCAATATCTAACTAACTCAGCAATCAATAATCTGCACCACGCACTATTACCCCTAAATTAGAATACATCTTTGAAACAGAAAATCATGTACATCTGTTACTGTAAACAATAATTAGTTGCGATTAAAACTTGTATTAACACACAGACCGCCTACACGGAAACGATACTTTCTCCAAAAGGAACATTTGAGCTTTTTCACCGTTAAGTTTTACCGGTGAATTTGGTTTGATGCACATTCTTGGATTTGTTTTAATCTCGTGAGTCGCTTATGATTTGAATGGATTTTTAACGACCATTTAAAAGATGGCTCCACCTCAATGAAACCGTTCTTAAAATAAGTTTTATGTCAATATAGTTTGCTTTTAATAAATAATTTGTATTTTAACTCTTACGTTTGCGATGGAGCACTTTTTGGATTTTTTTCAACACTCTGTGTGTGTGCGCGCGCGCGTGCGTGCGTGCGTGCGTGCGTGCGTGTGTGTGTGTGTGTATGTGTGTGTGTGTGTGTGTGTGTGTGTGTGTGTGTGTGTGTGTGTGTGTGTGTGTGTGTGTGTGTGTTAGATTACGTATGGAAGATATCTCCTCTTCTCTTGCCGCTAACAATTTTCTTATCGAGATGTTCTTCCGAGCGCCGGTCATGGAATTAGTGGCGGCGCCAGACTTGCATAAATTCCCGGGGCGAAAGTTGGATAATGCATCATATGCACCGATAGGCACGCATAACGTGTTTGGTTATTCACGTTTTGAGTGGTAAATAAAACAGTATCTGTTATAATAAAAATAGATATACAAACAGGCACATCCAAGTCTAGTAAGCAGACAAGTGGAACCCCTGTGCCGGTGTTACCTACGAAAATTAATCTAAGAATTTGCAAACCCCAGAAATAAATTAACCAGAAAAGAACCGGAAATATTCTGTTCATCCCAAGTGTTAAGTCTTTATCTTCGATATAAAAATGTTTGTAAAATTCTCTATCTGTATAAAAGCCAAGTACGTCCAAGGATAGAATACTGCTGCCACATCTGGACAGGAGCTGCTAAAAATAGCCTATCCTGCCTTGACAGAGTACAAAATAGACTTTGTGGCTTAGTGGGGGATGCCCTTTTCTCTTCCCTGCAACCTCTCTCCCACAGAAGAGACGTTGCGAGCCTGTCTTTGTTTTATCGTTATTTCCATGGCAAGTGCTCGTCGGAGTTCCAATCTCTGGTCCCCCCCTCGTCAATCTTTCACGATAAACACCCGTCTAGCTGAAACCACTGTCAATAATTTTCCCCACTCTTTATCTGTGCCTAAATCAAAACGTAGATTCCATGAACAAAGCTTCTTTCTTAAAAGTGCACGCCTGTGGGACTCTCTTCCGTTTGCCTGTTTCCCACAACTTGGATGTCTTCAAGTCCAACGTTAACAAATTCCTGATAAACCGCCCCCTTAAGTAAGACACTTTATCAAATATTCAGTACTAACGATTACTACGATACTATCCCATTGATTACTGTACACGCAATAACTCTTATCCCCGAGTGGCTTTCGGACCTTAATGAGTGGTGACCTCCATGTAAAAAAAATATATATTATTTGGGGAAGGGAGATACTTTAAGTACGGACAAAAATGTCTAAAAAAACAAAAAAACACTTGTATGTTTTTAAAAGAGGTTTATCATAATTATTTTTAGGGTGTACGTTTCAATTTTGATTGTGTTTGAAACATAAAAGACCAAAGTTAATCTCTAAAAAGAAAATATGTATATTTACGGGTGAAAAATAAAATGACAGATGTCGACAAAAAAAAAAAAGAATTCATTCGAATTTCAAGTCCGAATATATCACTTATTACTTATTGCTATTCAAATCTCAAAAAAAGACGAATGCTCATTGCTAGTGAGAAAATAATGGTAAATAGTTGTTGCAATAAAGCAAAATGAAAGAGGCGAAGGGTGCTGGAAATCTGGGAAGACTACTCACTCGGATTCTAGGAAATAGCACTTGTTATTGTCAGTGAGCTATTACTGATAATGATTTGTGTGAAAAAAACAAGTAAATTGAAACGTGTCAATCTTGATGGTGGCTTGTCACTACATGTCAAGAGAAACTTCACGCCGATAAATCGTTATGAATGGATAAAATGCGGCTTCATTCATCTCATCGTGAAAAGAGTTGTCAGTTGAGAAAAGATCGATATTTTGGTTGTAATAAAAAGAAATCAGTAAATATCGATGAGGAAAAAGATTAGAAAGTCGTTTTTTGCTGAGTCAAACTTAAAAGATAGTCCAATCTAATTCTTGCATTTGTTGCGTTTAATCGGGAACAATAGAAACCAAGTCATGTTTAAGAAGCATTATTTTTATGAAGAAAATTTTTAAAAATAAGAAATAATATGTGTGTGAGCGTGTATGTGTGAGTGTATGTATGTGTAACCTTTATTCAGCAAAAGACACAAGCAAATTATGTCTGCACATATGTGTATGTGTGTATATGTAATATATGTAATATATGTAATATATATATATATATATATATATATATATATATATATATATATATATATATATATATATATATATATATATATATATATATATACAGTGATGATCATATTTATTGGCACGGTAAAATAAAAGTTAAATTTTGTCTAATAAATTCTAAAAAAGGGATTAAATTAAAGAAAATAACAAAGTATATTATGTATTTTTAACTGGCCTTTCCGATGCAGCAATCGGATTTTAGAAAAAATAAATAACAAAGGAACAACAAACATAATTGCAAAAAACCCTTGTTCAAAATTATTGGCACGGCTTTGTTTTTCTTTTAGTATCAGTATAATATCAATCAATTTCCGGTTTACGTACTTTCTGAACTTTTTTATAGCCATATTATGCTTGTTTAACGCTAATTCAGTGAATAATTTTTTTCAGATAATTTTTAGATAGCGATTTATTTAAACTATTATAAGTGACTAAATTATAATTTTCAATCGCCATGGTTAAAACTAAGGAACACAGCGAAGACGTCAGGAAGCTTGTTGTAGCATGCCATACCAATGGGGAGGGCTATGATAAGATTTCAAAGAAGCTAAACCTTCCCAAATCCACTGTTAGAGCCATAATAAACAAGTTCAAATCGCAAGGCCACGTTATGAGTTTAGAGGGTAGAGGGAGAAAAAGGATTCTTTCCCCAAGAGATGAACGGAAAATTGTTCGACAAGTAAAACAAAACCCAAGGATCTCTGTTGGGGAGATTGTTGATGAACAGAGCACCTCTGGAGTGAATGTATCTCGACATACAGTTGGTAGAGTTTTGAAGAGAGCTGGTTTAAAAGCATGTCGTCCGAGAAAGACTCCCTTATTGAAGCCTATGCACCTGAAAGCAAGGCTAGCCTTTGCAAAACGTCATATTGATAAAGATGTTGCATTCTGGAAACGTGTTCTATGGACTGACGAAACGAAAATAGAGTTATTTGGCCATAATAAAGTGTCTTATATTTACAGAAAATCTGGCGAAGCTTTCCTGCCTAAGAACACCATACCCACAGTGAAGCACGGTGGAGGCAGTTTGATGTTTTGGGGATCCTTTGCGCCTCCCAATCATTGAAGCCCTACTCATCCGTATGAAAAAAAAACGACCATCAGTCAGGTTGACTATGAAAGGAAAGGGCGCTTAAGTGCTTTTAATGATTTTAATCGTTTTTCAATAAATTCACCAACACAATTTTTTCATTCACCACTTGCCTGAAGACGACTCATGGAAGTCGAAAACGTTCGCGACTATGGCAAATTTCTTTTTATACTCGAACAGGACGTTCGAACATTATCCCGCCAAAAAGAAAAATTGGATTACTAGAAAAACAAACAGGAATGATGCTTTCTCTTCACTGAAACATGTATATATAAAGTAGTAACCTTCGTGCGCACGCGTATGTGTGTGTACAACTCTCCAAACTACTGGACCGATCATGACCAAACTTGTCATGACGGTAGTCCCGCACCTATGGATAATGCAAACATTTTTCAAGGTTAAGGTCAAAGGTCAAGATCATAGTCTATGTATATATACTCTCCTACATCTCATACTATTGGACTAATCATGACCAAACCTGACATGATGGTGGTCTTTCACCAAGGGATAGTTTACACCATTTTTCAAGGTTATGGTCAAAGATTAAATTCATAGCCTATGTACGTATACTATCCTACAGCCTAAACCACTGAACCAATCATGACCAAACCTGGCATAATTGATAATGGGATGGTGAATACTATTTTTCAAGATCAAGGTCAAATGTTAATGTCGGGACTTTGCTGTACGTTTGGGTACCCGCAAAGCGACAACACGAGCGTACAGCAAAGTGCAGCGTAAAGTGCGGGTATCTTTGTTAGTATATATATATATATATATATATATATATATATATATATATATATATATATATATATATATATATATATACTAGCAAAAGTACCCGTCGTTGACTGGGTTCAAAAAACAGCCTACAGAAAATGGACTCTGATTTATGAAAGTATGATAGGTTATGAAAAGGAAGGGTTGTAAAAGATAGCTTCGCATTTGGGGGTATCAAAACCAAAGCAAAATATGATGAAAGTAAAAATAAAATAGATAAACCCCATAATGTATTATACCATAACTGTCACACTGAAACACTTATCACAAAATTCTGTGGATCTATATTAAAAAACCTTATTAAACTTTGTGACATATTTCCATTCTATGGAGGTTAGGCGCGAACGAACACCCCATAATTTTATTATACCATATTTCTTCAGACTGAAACATAATTATCAAAGTATACTTAAGCAGATAGATATGAAAAGTCTTTATTAAAGTTTGTGCCTATTTCCATTCTATGGAGGCCAGGCGCGAATTCCGACCCCACAATTTTATTATACCGTCCTTATTTAAGTTAAAACATATTTATCAAAGTATTATTATGTACATCTATATCAAAAACACTTGTAAACGTTTTTTTTTTTTTAATTTTTATTTCCATACTTTGTGGACCAGGCGCGTACGCAGACCCCACAATTTTAATGAATCATCATTATTCCAGTGTCTCGATACATCTTCTATCATTATATGTGATTAGTTTTCTATAATAGTCAACCATATAGGAGCCTATTCGTGACCAGACACACACACACAGACGTTCAGCTTTATATATATATATATATATATATATATATATATATATATATATATATATATATATATATATATATATTGCTTCTTGACTCTAATTAAATTTAGTAACGCAATAAGAATTGGACTGATCCAAGTCGTGCAATCTTAATCCAAAAATGGCAGCATTTTTTTACCTACACGATAAATTTACTACGATTGGTTTGTAAATTAATTTCTTTTGCAAAGAAATAATCTCTAAAGGATACGTTCTATTTTCCGATAGATGGAATTCTGACTGGTACTACTACTTAATTTGAACATGGTAGTGTATTCGTAGTAACAGAGTGGGGGTGATTTTGCAGTCCCCAAATTAGGACCTCACAAATGGGTGCATTTTTGTGTCATACCATGGACGGTTGAGGAAGAGGGATATAAAAGAAACGTACAAAAGGGCTGGAAGAAAGATTTAGTATGGTAAGGTAGGATGAAGGCGAACACCTTGCCCAAGGGTGTGTGAAACAGTATAATGTCGATAACGGGACAAATTCTATTTAAGCCATAGATGAGACCCCGACAGATACTCTACTCCCCCGGATCTGTGTGGGCTGAGAGTAATGGTAAATAAGTGGTAACTCCTCCCTCCACCAAAGCTTCCAAGTTGGGGTTTGATCACCAGGTGCATCCTAAGCTTATACCCAAGAATATTGTTATTGTAAATCCAATTGGGAGAAGTCGCTTATACTTTTCTGGAAGTAGATATTTGTCGGCTGTCCACCGCAGCAAAATGTTACACAGGGTCGGAAAGTGGAGAACAGACAAAAATTGCCTGTGCACTCCCCCCCCCCTCTCGTCGGCATTCCCTGGTCGGGACGCCTCAGGCGACAAGCAATAAACTTGCTCCACCCGAAAGCCGGGTGGTAAGGCCTGGGAAGGTGGACCTCCTGGGTGATACCCAAGCGGCGTACCTCAGTCCGACAGGTACAGGGCTGGTTTCCAGCCCTGCATTTGTCGGCTGAGTGTCAAGAACGGATCCTTGACAAGTACTTTCTACTCAGTCTCCAAACCGCCAAAGCAGCGAGAAGACCATCCTCACTAATAAAGAGGTTATTTTCCGGAAGTAACGTTCAAATGAACAATACAATTTAATTCAAAATCCCATTATGCTTATTCAAATAGTGGGAGAGAAAAGCTGTTTTTTTTATAAAAAGAATGAAAAGGCAAGCTAGTCGGTTTCGAACCTTACTCAACATACCTAAATCGAGATTAAGATTAAGATATAAAAATAATGCCATTGAAATTAAAGCGAAGCAAAAGGAGAAAAAAATCAAATAAACACTACATTAAGTCCGAAAAGATTTTCTCTTTGCTCACAAAGAGAAATTAATTTTTGTTATTGCTTTTATAGCAAGAAACGTGGGAACGCCGCCATTGTATTTAAATTCATTTAACTAAGTGATAGATTTTTGCTCCCTTGCATGCAAATGCATGCATTAAGTCACCCCTTTTGAGAGGACACGTTTATATATATATATATATATATATATATATATATATATATAGAGAGAGAGAGAGAGAGAGAGAGAGAGAGAGAGAGAGAGATAGCGAGAGGGAGAGAGAAAGAAAGAGAGAGAGAATAAAGATAATAAGAAAACAATATAAAAATATATACTTATGCATATAGAATTATTCGTTTATTCCATAAGGATGCTACATCAATTAGTGTAAGATAAGTAAAACTCTGGTATTTTTATTTTATTTTTATTTCATTCTATTTTACTTGGATTTTTATATTTATTTTTTATATTATTTTTTATTTTCATATTAAATATTTTTATACTTCTTATGCGTTTATATTTATTGTTTTTATAATTTTTATACTATTTTATCCTTTTTTATCCCTTATTCTTTTATTTTTTTATCCTATTATTCTACCATTTGTTTATCCTTTATCTAATTCATTTATATTTTTTATATTTTATCTTTTTATATTTATACATACGGACCTAGCATAAGTCCCTATTTCATAGTTATAACCCGTAACTACATATAATTAAATAGAATCCACGTCAAGAACTGCATAGGACCAGAAACATACCACAATCAACAGGGAAATGCCCATTTTATGTGGAACTCTCTACCGCTTGCCTGTTTCCCTCCTGACTTCAACTTGGATGTCTTCAAGTCCAGCATAAACAAATTCCTGATGAACCGCCCCCTTAAGTAATGACACTTTATCCAATCTCCAATACTAACGAATAATACAACACTGCCCCATTGATTACTGTACACACAATAACCCTTATCCCCGAGTGGCTTCTGACCTTTGATAAGTGGTGATCTCCATGTAAAAAAAAAAAGTATACTCTGTTGATTTTGGTGCTGATGGCAAAAATCCTTATACGGTTTATATAAAGAATTTTTTTTAGTTTTTAATTAGTTAAGGAGAAGAAATTAGATGCAATTGATTCTAAGTGCCTTAGAAAGATTCTTGGGATCAAATTGAGCGATCGAAATTCCAACTAAGAAGTCAGAGATCGCATTAAGCAACGGATAATATCGTCAAAAATCTTCAAACGACGCTAGGCTGGCTCGAACATACCTTAAGATTGGCCACAGAGAGAATTGCCAAATGCGCCAAAGCCCCTAGTGGGAAAGAAAGAGGAAGACCAAAAATTAACTGGAAATAGACAAACGAAAGAGATTTGGTTTCAACCAGAAGAAAATGAAGGGACGCTGTCTGTGGATTTTGGCTTTACATCGAAAACGATGGCATACTTTGACTGCCTAAGAAAAAAATACTCTCAAAAGCAGATTTTTTTTTTAGTGGAAATCAAATGATAAAAATTCAACCCAAGAGAAATGATGTTCAGAATTGTTTTCCCGGTATTTTTTTTTTTCCTACACGTCGGCAGCGAATTTGGTTTAGCTGGCGAGTGAAATGACGAGATCAGAATAATCGTTGTCGACGGTTCAGTCACGATTTTGAAAGCAGATCAGACATTTCGCTCGGCTTCAACTTGAAAAGCGTTGTAACAATAGTTCATGTCAGTCGGTACACATGGACGAGACCAATCACACTCGGTCATTATAAATACATATCGATCTTTTCATTCATTTCCTCGATCAATCTTTGTTTACATTCTGATCGATATATATATATATATATATATATATATATATATATACACACACACACTATGGTACACACGCACGTACACTTCAAAGGATGAAAATACCCATCAATCCACGAAGTATACAGTTTTATAGATCACAAATTACATCGTCATAGCCTCTTTTGTCAGAGCTTTTTTTATACTCTTTTACGGCTCAAACAAGACATACTGTCACTTTTAACCCAATGGGCTGCTATTTGGGATCGTGTCTAGTTTTATACAGGGTTTTCTTGGGTTCTTTTTATAACTTTTACTGAAGATTACTAGTGTCATGATGTATTTCTTATGTATTGTTGGCTAAGTTTTTATGATTTAAAAATTAAATTAAGACAAAATTGACATATTGCAAAAATTGAAATTTCTCATGTACGTTTGTAGGTTTGGCCTATCGCAAAAAGCAATATTATCCTATTTAACCGGTTGCTTGTTTAGACTCTTTTTATTTATTTTACTGAGGAATACGAGTGTCTTGATGTATTTCCTATGCATTTTTCGGTAACTTTCTATGATTTAAACATTAAATTTAGACAAAATTGACATATTGCAAAAATTGAAATTCCTCATGTACGCGGTCCTGTCTGGTTTGGCCTATTTTACAGGTTGCTTGTTTAGATGCTTTTTGTCACATTTACTGAGGTATACAAGTGTCTTGATATATTTCTTATGTATTTTTCGATAATTTTCTATCATTTAAACATTAAATTAAGACAAAATTGACATATTGCAAAAATTGAAATTCCTCATGTACGCGGTCCTGTCTGGTTTGGCCTATTTTACAGGTTGCTTGTTTAGATGCTTTTTGTCACATTTACTGAGGTATACAAGTGTCTTGATATATTTCTTATGTATTTTTCGATAATTTTCTATCATTTAAACATTAAATTAAGACAAAATTGACATATTGCAAAAATTGAAATTCCTCATGTACGCGGTCCTGTCTGGTTTGGCCTATTTTACAGGTTGCTTGTTTAGATGCTTTTTGTCACATTTACTGAGGTATACAAGTGTCTTGATATATTTCCTATGCATTTTTCGATAATTTTCTATCATTTAAACATTAAATTAAGACAAAATTGACATATTGCAAAAATTGAAATTCCTCATGTACGCGGTCCTGTCTGGTTTGGCCTATTTTACAGGTTGCTTGTTTAGATGCTTTTTGTCACATTTACTGAGGTATACAAGTGTCTTGATATATTTCCTATGCATTTTTCGATAATTTTCTATCATTTAAACATTAAATTAAGACAAAATTGACATATTGCAAAAATTGAAATTCCTCATGTACGCGGTCCTGTCTGGTTTGGCCTATTTTACAGGTTGCTTGTTTAGATGCTTTTTGTCACATTTACTGAGGTATACAAGTGTCTTGATATATTTCCTATGCATTTTTCGATAATTTTCTATCATTTAAACATTAAATTAAGACAAAATTGACATATTGCAAAAATTGAAATTCCTCATGTACGCGGTCCTGTCTGGTTTGGCCTATTTTACAGGTTGCTTGTTTAGATGCTTTTTGTCACATTTACTGAGGTATACAAGTGTCTTGATATATTTCCTATGCATTTTTCGATAATTTTCTATCATTTAAACATTAAATTAAGACAAAATTGACATATTGCAAAAATTGAAATTCCTCATGTACGCGGTCCTGTCTGGTTTGGCCTATTTTACAGGTTGCTTGTTTAGATGCTTTTTGTCACATTTACTGAGGTATACAAGTGTCTTGATATATTTCCTATGCATTTTTCGATAATTTTCTATCATTTAAACATTAAATTAAGACAAAATTGACATATTGCAAAAATTGAAATTCCTCATGTACGCGGTCCTGTCTGGTTTGGCCTATTTTACAGGTTGCTTGTTTAGATGCTTTTTGTCACATTTACTGAGGTATACAAGTGTCTTGATATATTTCCTATGCATTTTTCGATAATTTTCTATCATTTAAACATTAAATTAAGACAAAATTGACATATTGCAAAAATTGAAATTCCTCATGTACGCGGTCCTGTCTGGTTTGGCCTATTTTACAGGTTGCTTGTTTAGATGCTTTTTGTCGCATTTACTGAGGTATATAAGTGTCTTGATATATTTCCTATGCATTTTTCGATAATTTTCTATCATTTAAACATTAAATTAAGACAAAATTGACATATTGCAAAAATTGAAATTCCTCATGTACGCGGTCCTGTCTGGTTTGGCCTATTTTACAGGTTGCTTGTTTAGATGCTTTTTGTCACATTTACTGAGGTATACAAGTGTCTTGATATATTTCCTATGCATTTTTCGATAATTTTCTATCATTTAAACATTAAATTAAGACAAAATTGACATATTGCAAAAATTGAAATTCCTCATGTACGCGGTCCTGTCTGGTTTGGCCTATTTTACAGGTTGCTTGTTTAGATGCTTTTTGTCACATTTACTGAGGTATACAAGTGTCTTGATATATTTCCTATGAATTTTTCGATAATTTTCTATCATTTAAACATTAAATTAAGACAAAATTGACATATTGCAAAAATTGAAATTCCTCATGTACGCGGTCCTGTCTGGTTTGGCCTATTTTACAGGTTGCTTGTTTAGATGCTTTTTGTCACATTTACTGAGGTATACAAGTGTCTTGATATATTTCCTATGCATTTTTCGATAATTTTCTATCATTTAAACATTAAATTAAGACAAAATTGACATATTGCAAAAATTGAAATTCCTCATGTACGCGGTCCTGTCTGGTTTGGCCTATTTTACAGGTTGCTTGTTTAGATGCTTTTTGTCGCATTTACTGAGGTATACAAGTGTCTTGATATATTTCCTATGCATTTTTCGATAATTTTCTATCATTTAAACATTAAATTAAGACAAAATTGACATATTGCAAAAATTGAAATTCCTCATGTACGCGGTCCTGTCTGGTTTGGCCTATTTTACAGGTTGCTTGTTTAGATGCTTTTTGTCACATTTACTGAGGTATACAAGTGTCTTGATATATTTCCTATGCATTTTTCGATAATTTTCTATCATTTAAACATTAAATTAAGACAAAATTGACATATTGCAAAAATTGAAATTCCTCATGTACGCGGTCCTGTCTGGTTTGGCCTATTTTACAGGTTGCTTGTTTAGATGCTTTTTGTCACATTTACTGAGGTATACAAGTGTCTTGATATATTTCCTATGCATTTTTCGATAATTTTCTATCATTTAAACATTAAATTAAGACAAAATTGACATATTGCAAAAATTGAAATTCCTCATGTACGCGGTCCTGTCTGGTTTGGCCTATTTTACAGGTTGCTTGTTTAGATGCTTTTTGTCACATTTACTGAGGTATACAAGTGTCTTGATATATTTCCTATGCATTTTTCGATAATTTTCTATCATTTAAACATTAAATTAAGACAAAATTGACATATTGCAAAAATTGAAATTCCTCATGTACGCGGTCCTGTCTGGTTTGGCCTATTTTACAGGTTGCTTGTTTAGATGCTTTTTGTCACATTTACTGAGGTATACAAGTGTCTTGATATATTTCCTATGCATTTTTCGATAATTTTCTATCATTTAAACATTAAATTAAGACAAAATTGACATATTGCAAAAATTGAAATTCCTCATGTACGCGGTCCTGTCTGGTTTGGCCTATTTTACAGGTTGCTTGTTTAGATGCTTTTTGTCACATTTACTGAGGTATACAAGTGTCTTGATATATTTCCTATGCATTTTTCGATAATTTTCTATCATTTAAACATTAAATTAAGACAAAATTGACATATTGCAAAAATTGAAATTCCTCATGTACGCGGTCCTGTCTGGTTTGGCCTATTTTACAGGTTGCTTGTTTAGATGCTTTTTGTCGCATTTACTGAGGTATATAAGTGTCTTGATATATTTCCTATGCATTTTTCGATAATTTTCTATCATTTAAACATTAAATTAAGACAAAATTGACATATTGCAAAAATTGAAATTCCTCATGTACGCGGTCCTGTCTGGTTTGGCCTATTTTACAGGTTGCTTGTTTAGATGCTTTTTGTCACATTTACTGAGGTATACAAGTGTCTTGATATATTTCCTATGCATTTTTCGATAATTTTCTATCATTTAAACATTAAATTAAGACAAAATTGACATATTGCAAAAATTGAAATTCCTCATGTACGCGGTCCTGTCTGGTTTGGCCTATTTTACAGGTTGCTTGTTTAGATGCTTTTTGTCACATTTACTGAGGTATACAAGTGTCTTGATATATTTCCTATGCATTTTTCGATAATTTTCTATCATTTAAACATTAAATTAAGACAAAATTGACATATTGCAAAAATTGAAATTCCTCATGTACGCGGTCCTGTCTGGTTTGGCCTATTTTACAGGTTGCTTGTTTAGATGCTTTTTGTCACATTTACTGAGGTATACAAGTGTCTTGATATATTTCCTATGCATTTTTCGATAATTTTCTATCATTTAAACATTAAATTAAGACAAAATTGACATATTGCAAAAATTGAAATTCCTCATGTACGCGGTCCTGTCTGGTTTGGCCTATTTTACAGGTTGCTTGTTTAGATGCTTTTTGTCGCATTTACTGAGGTATACAAGTGTCTTGATATATTTCCTATGCATTTTTCGATAATTTTCTATCATTTAAACATTAAATTAAGACAAAATTGACATATTGCAAAAATTGAAATTCCTCATGTACGCGGTCCTGTCTGGTTTGGCCTATTTTACAGGTTGCTTGTTTAGATGCTTTTTGTCACATTTACTGAGGTATACAAGTGTCTTGATATATTTCTTATGTATTTTTGGATAATTTTCTATCATTTAAACATTAAATTAAGACAAAATTGACATATTGCAAAAATTGAAATTCCTCATGTACGCGGTCCTGTCTGGTTTGGCCTATTTTACAGGTTGCTTGTTTAGATGCTTTTTGTCACATTTACTGAGGTATACAAGTGTCTTGATATATTTCCTATGCATTTTTCGATAATTTTCTATCATTTAAACATTAAATTAAGACAAAATTGACATATTGCAAAAATTGAAATTCCTCATGTACGCGGTCCTGTCTGGTTTGGCCTATTTTACAGGTTGCTTGTTTAGATGCTTTTTGTCACATTTACTGAGGTATACAAGTGTCTTGATATATTTCCTATGCATTTTTCGATAATTTTCTATCATTTAAACATTAAATTAAGACAAAATTGACATATTGCAAAAATTGAAATTCCTCATGTACGCGGTCCTGTCTGGTTTGGCCTATTTTACAGGTTGCTTGTTTAGATGCTTTTTGTCACATTTACTGAGGTATACAAGTGTCTTGATATATTTCCTATGCATTTTTCGATAATTTTCTATCATTTAAACATTAAATTAAGACAAAATTGACATATTGCAAAAATTGAAATTCCTCATGTACGCGGTCCTGTCTGGTTTGGCCTATTTTACAGGTTGCTTGTTTAGATGCTTTTTGTCACATTTACTGAGGTATACAAGTGTCTTGATATATTTCCTATGCATTTTTCGATAATTTTCTATCATTTAAACATTAAATTAAGACAAAATTGACATATTGCAAAAATTGAAATTCCTCATGTACGCGGTCCTGTCTGGTTTGGCCTATTTTACAGGTTGCTTGTTTAGATGCTTTTTGTCACATTTACTGAGGTATACAAGTGTCTTGATATATTTCCTATGCATTTTTCGATAATTTTCTATCATTTAAACATTAAATTAAGACAAAATTGACATATTGCAAAAATTGAAATTCCTCATGTACGCGGTCCTGGTCTGGTTTGGCCTATTTTACAGGGTTGCTTGTTTAGATGCTTTTTGTCGCATTTACTGAGGTATATAAGTGTCTTGATATATTTCCTATGCATTTTTCGATAATTTTCTATCATTTAAACATTAAATTAAGACAAATTGACATATTGCAAAAAATTGAAATTCCCTCATGTACGCGGTCCCTGTCTGGTTTGGCCTATTTTACAGGTTGCTTGTTTAGATGCTTTTTGTCACATTTACTGAGGTATACAAGTGTCTTGATATATTTCCTATGCATTTTTCGATAATTTTCTATCATTTAAACATTAAATTAAGACAAAATTGACATATTGCAAAAATTGAAATTCCTCATGTACGCGGTCCTGTCTGGTTTGGCCTATTTTACAGGTTGCTTGTTTAGATGCTTTTGTCACATTTACTGAGGTATACAAGTGTCTTGATATATTTCCTATGCATTTTTCGATAATTTTCTATCATTTAAACATTAAATTAAGACAAAATTGACATATTGCAAAAATTGAAATTCCTCATGTACGCGGTCCTGTCTGGTTTGGCCTATTTTACAGGTTGCTTGTTTAGATGCTTTTGTCACATTTACTGAGGTATACAAGTGTCTTGATATATTTCCTATGCATTTTCGATAATTTTCTATCATTTAAACATTAAATTAAGACAAAATTGACATATTGCAAAAATTGAAATTCCTCATGTACGCGGTCCTGTCTGGTTTGGCCTATTTTACAGGTTGCTTGTTTAGATGCTTTTTGTCGCATTTACTGAGGTATACAAGTGTCTGATATATTTCCTATGCATTTTCGATAATTTTCTATCATTTAAACATTAAATTAAGACAAAATTGACATATTGCAAAATTGAAATTCCTCATGTACGCGGTCCCTGTCTGGTTTGGCCTATTTTACAGGTTTGCTTGTTTAGATGCTTTTTGTCACATTTACTGAGGTATACAAGTGTCTTGATATATTTCTTATGTATTTTTCGATAATTTTCTATCATTTAAACATTAAATTAAGACAAAATTGACATATTGCAAAAATTGAAATTCCTCATGTACGCGGTCCTGTCTGGTTTGGCCTATTTTACAGGTTGCTTGTTTAGATGCTTTTTGTCACATTTACTGAGGTATACAAGTGTCTTGATATATTTCTTATGTATTTTTGGATAATTTTCTATCATTTAAACATTAAATTAAGACAAAATTGACATATTGCAAAATTGAAATTCCTCATGTACGCGGTCCTGTCTGGTTTGGGCCTATTTTACAGGTTGCTTGTTTAGATGCTTTTTGTCACATTTACTGAGGTATACAAGTGTCTTGATATATTTCCTATGCATTTTTCGATAATTTTCTATCATTTAAACATTAAATTAAGACAAAATTGACATATTGCAAAAATTGAAATTCCTCATGTACGCGGTCCTGTCTGGTTTGGCCTATTTTACAGGTTGCTTGTTTAGATGCTTTTTGTCGCATTTACTGAGGTATACAAGTGTCTTGATATATTTCCTATGCATTTTTCGATAATTTTCTATCATTTAAACATTAAATTAAGACAAAATTGACATATTGCAAAAATTGAAATTCCTCATGTACGCGGTCCTGTCTGGTTTGGCCTATTTTACAGGTTGCTTGGTTTAGATGCTTTTGTCACATTTACTGAGGTATACAAGTGTCTTGATATATTTCTTATGTATTTTTGGATAATTTTCTATCATTTAAACATTAAATTAAGACAAAATTGACATATTGCAAAAATTGAAATTCCTCATGTACGCGGTCCTGTCTGGTTTGGCCTATTTTACAGGGTTGCTTGTTTAGATGCTTTTTGTCACATTTACTGAGGTATACAAGTGTCTTGATATATTTCCTATGCATTTTTCGATAATTTTCTATCATTTAAACATTAAATTAAGACAAAATTGACATATTGCAAAAATTGAAATTCCTCATGTACGCGGTCCTGTCTGGTTTGGCCTATTTTACAGGTTGCTTGTTTAGATGCTTTTTGTCACATTTACTGAGGTATACAAGTGTCTTGATATATTTCCTATGCATTTTTCGATAATTTTCTATCATTTAAACATTAAATTAAGACAAAATTGACATATTGCAAAAATTGAAATTCCTCATGTACGCGGTCCTGTCTGGTTTGGCCTATTTTACAGGTTGCTTGTTTAGATGCTTTTTGTCACATTTACTGAGGTATACAAGTGTCTTGATATATTTCCTATGCATTTTTCGATAATTTTCTATCATTTAAACATTAAATTAAGACAAAATTGACATATTGCAAAAATTGAAATTCCTCATGTACGCGGTCCTGTCTGGTTTGGGCCTATTTTACAGGTTGCTTGTTTTAGATGCTTTTTGTCACATTTACTGAGGTATACAAGTGTCTTGATATATTTCCTATGCATTTTTCGATAATTTTCTATCATTTAAACATTAAATTAAGACAAAATTGACATATTGCAAAAATTGAAATTCCTCATGTACGCGGTCCTGTCTGGTTTGGCCTATTTTACAGGTTGCTTGTTTAGATGCTTTTTGTCACATTTACTGAGGTATACAAGTGTCTTGATATATTTCCTATGCATTTTTCGATAATTTTCTATCATTTAAACATTAAATTAAGACAAAATTGACATATTGCAAAAATTGAAATTCCCTCATGTACGCGGTCCTGTCTGGTTTGGCCTATTTTACAGGTTGCTTGTTTAGATGCTTTTTGTCGCATTTACTGAGGTATATAAGTGTCTTGATATATTTCCTATGCATTTTTCGATAATTTTCTATCATTTAAACATTAAATTAAGACAAAATTGACATATTGCAAAAATTGAAATTCCTCATGTACGCGGTCCTGTCTGGTTTGGCCTATTTTACAGGTTGCTTGTTTAGATGCTTTTTGTCACATTTACTGAGGTATACAAGTGTCTTGATATATTTCCTATGCATTTTTCGATAATTTTCTATCATTTAAACATTAAATTAAGACAAAATTGACATATTGCAAAAATTGAAATTCCTCATGTACGCGGTCCTGTCTGGTTTGGCCTATTTTACAGGTTGCTTGTTTAGATGCTTTTTGTCACATTTACTGAGGTATACAAGTGTCTTGATATATTTCCTATGCATTTTTCGATAATTTTCTATCATTTAAACATTAAATTAAGACAAAATTGACATATTGCAAAAATTGAAATTCCTCATGTACGCGGTCCTGTCTGGTTTGGCCTATTTTACAGGTTGCTTGTTTAGATGCTTTTTGTCACATTTACTGAGGTATACAAGTGTCTTGATATATTTCCTATGCATTTTTCGATAATTTTCTATCATTTAAACATTAAATTAAGACAAAATTGACATATTGCAAAAATTGAAATTCCTCATGTACGCGGTCCTGTCTGGTTTGGCCTATTTTACAGGTTGCTTGTTTAGATGCTTTTTGTCGCATTTACTGAGGTATACAAGTGTCTTGATATATTTCCTATGCATTTTTCGATAATTTTCTATCATTTAAACATTAAATTAAGACAAAATTGACATATTGCAAAAATTGAAATTCCTCATGTACGTGGTCCTGTCTGGTTTGGCCTATTTTACAGGTTGCTTGTTTAGATGCTTTTGTCACATTTACTGAGGTATACAAGTGTCTTGATATATTTCTTATGTATTTTTCGATAATTTTCTATCATTTAAACATTAAATTAAGACAAAATTGACATATTGCAAAAATTGAAATTCCTCATGTACGCGGTCCTGTCTGGTTTGGCCTATTTTACAGGTTGCTTGTTTAGATGCTTTTTGTCGCATTTACTGAGGTATACAAGTGTCTTGATATATTTCCTATGCATTTTTCGATAATTTTCTATCATTTAAACATTAAATTAAGACAAAATTGACATATTGCAAAAATTGAAATTCCTCATGTACGCGGTCCTGTCTGGTTTGGCCTATTTTACAGGTTGCTTGTTTAGATGCTTTTTGTCACATTTACTGAGGTATACAAGTGTCTTGATATATTTCCTATGCATTTTTCGATAATTTTCTATCATTTAAACATTAAATTAAGACAAAATTGACATATTGCAAAAATTGAAATTCCTCATGTACGCGGTCCTGTCTGGTTTGGCCTATTTTACAGGTTGCTTGTTTAGATGCTTTTTGTCGCATTTACTGAGGTATACAAGTGTCTTGATATATTTCCTATGCATTTTTCGATAATTTTCTATCATTTAAACATTAAATTAAGACAAAATTGACATATTGCAAAAATTGAAATTCCTCATGTACGCGGTCCTGTCTGGTTTGGCCTATTTTACAGGTTGCTTGTTTAGATGCTTTTTGTCACATTTACTGAGGTATACAAGTGTCTTGATATATTTCTTATGTATTTTTGGATAATTTTCTATCATTTAAACATTAAATTAAGACAAAATTGACATATTGCAAAAATTGAAATTCCTCATGTACGCGGTCCTGTCTGGTTTGGCCTATTTTACAGGTTGCTTGTTTAGATGCTTTTTGTCACATTTACTGAGGTATACAAGTGTTGATATATTTCCTATGTATTTTGGATAATTTTCTATCATTTAAACATTAAATTAAGACAAAATTGACATATTGCAAAAATTGAAATTCCTCATGTACGCGGTCCTGTCTGGTTTGGCCTATTTTACAGGTTGCTTGTTTAGATGCTTTTTGTCACATTTACTGAGGTATACAAGTGTCTTGATATATTTCCTATGCATTTTTCGATAATTTTCTATCATTTAAACATTAAATTAAGACAAAATTGACATATTGCAAAAATTGAAATTCCTCATGTACGCGGTTCTGTCTGGTTTGGCCTATTTTACAGGTTGCTTGTTTAGATGCTGTTTGTCACATTTACTGAGGTATACAAGTGTCTTGATATATTTCTTATGTATTTTTGGATAATTTTCTATCATTTAAACATTAAATTAAGACAAAATTGACAAAATTGACAAATTTGACAAAATTGACAAAATTGACAAAATTGACACATTGCAAAAATTGACAAATTTCTTATGTTCGTTGTCCTTTCAGGTTTGGCCGATTTCACAGGTTTTTTCTTTAGTAACTTTTTTATCACCCTTCCTGCTGTATACTCGTGTCATGATGCATTTCTTATGTATTTTTGTAACCAATGAGTTTACCGTTAAGCATTAAAAAAAAATGTAAATTGTGAATTTAGAGTTTTCGTTTTATGTGTGGGGTTCCTTTGTTATAACGTGTTTCGTTGTTTTTGTTTAGTTTTTTTTTTTTTGTTCTTGTTTTAACAGGTTTATATATGTGATTTTTACGTTCGCATCTTCTTTATTTTCCTGTTTTCATCTCTTTTTTTAAAATATTTTGTAAGCTCTTTTTTGGCGATTAATACGTATACATTTTCGTGTTTTTGACACTATTCTTTTCAGTTTGTTCTATTAGCGTTTACAGCTTTATTTGTTTGTTTATTTTTTACTTTTCTTTTTTTTCTTTTTATTTGTATTTTTGGTATTTTTGTTTTTTACATTAAGTCCACCTGAGACTAAAGCTGCTTTCAGGACTGCCAGCAACCACTGTAAAAGAGTAATAAAAAATGCAAGAGAGCTATATGCCCAGTCTGTTAAATCCAAGGTAGCTGATCAGCGGCTTGGTTCCCACCAGTTTTGGCAAATAATAAATAGGATCCTGAACAGAAGTGTGCGTTCTATCCCAACCATTATCAATGGACCAGAGGTCATCTCGTCAGCGTCAGACAATGCCAAACTATTTGCAAAGAACTTTGCAGCTAATTCTACCCTATGCGACGAAGGCCATCAACTCCCCATATTTCCTCCTATAACACAGAACAAGCTAGGTAACATACAAATATCCGTGCATGAGGTCGCCAAGCTAATCAAAAACCTTGATTCCAGTAAAGCAACTGGCCCTGATGGCATCCCAATTATAGTGTTAAAAAATCTTCAACCAGAATTCGTTCCCATACTTACGAAACTATTTAAGCGCTGCCTTAAGAAGAAGTGCTTTCCGACTCCCTGGAAGACCTCATCAGTTTGCCCTGTATTTAAGAATTCAGGTGATAAGTCATCTCCCTCTCAGTACAGACCAATAAGTCTCCTGTGTGTTATGAGTAAGTTGCTGGAATCCATATTAAATAGAGAAATAGTCAACCACCTCAGCAGGAACAACCTTCTTAGTGACACACAATATGGGTTCCGCTCTGCAAGATCTACCGCAGATGTGCTGACGGTTATATCCCACAGGATTAGTGAATCTCTTGACAAAGGCTTCCTTTCTAGGGCAATTGCTCTTGATATATCAAAGGCCTTCGACAAGGTATGGCATAAGGGTCTACTTCACAAGATTTCCAGCTACGGTATAACTGGAAATGTTTTCTCAATCATTAAATCATTTCTCTCCGATAAGCTCATAAGAGTAGTGGTAGATGGACAAAAATCGGAGGCCTGCAATATAAATGCTGGAGTCCCTCAGGGGTCAATCCTGGGACCAACTCTCTTCCTGATCTACATCAATGACCTCCCTAAACACATACTTAAATCATTCGTTGACATCTATGCTGATGACACGACCATCTACGGCAACACATCAAAGGCTGTAAATGACAAAGTTCTCTCTGATTCTCTCTCCTCTGATCTCGGGCGCGTGGTTCAGTGGGGGAAGACGTGGCTGGTTACCTTTAATGCATCCAAAACCAAACTCCTATCCTTACATCATCAACGCTCTGATCCCCATCTGGCGTCAATTGGGATGGATGGCTCTCGTCTGGGTGAGGCCCCGTGTTTTGACAAGCTTCTGGGTTTGACATTTACTCCTGATCTGAAATGGAACACGTACATCAGGTCTGTTGCCAAGGTCGCTGGAAAGATGGTGAGATCCTTCTACCGCTCCAGAAGATATCTCACTACTGATGCAATTCTCTATCTATATAAAAGCCAAGTACGTCCAAGGATGGAATAACTGCATTGACAGAGTACAAAATAGACTTCGTGGCTTAGTGGGGGATGCCCTTTTCTCTACCCTGCAACCTCTCTCCCACAGAAGAGACGTTGTGAGCCTATCCTTGTTTTATCGTTATTTCCATGGCAGGTGCTCGTCTGAACTCCAATCTCTGGTCCCCCCCCTCGCCAATCTTTCACGAAAAACACCCGTCTAGCTGAATCCACTGTGAAAAATTTCCCCCACTCTTTATCTGTGCCTAACTCAAAACGTGGATTCCATGAACAAAGCTTCTTTCTTAGAACTGCACGCCTGTGGAACTCTGTTTCATCTGCCTGCTTCCCACCGGACTATAACTTGGATGTCTTCAAGTCCAACGTTAACAAATTCCTAATGAATCGCCCCCTTAAGTAAACAATTCATCAAATCTCCACACTAAAGTAATGTACTTGCAATAACCCTTATCCCTGAGTGGCTTCCGGGCCTTGATAAGTGGTGATCACTGTGTAAAAAAAAAAAAAAACTCCACAATTTTCTTAAAAATTACGACTTTGTAGTTTTTCGCCTATGCTAAATACGAATATCGCATTGAAATTTTGCAGAAATAAGTAGTTTTTAAGATATAAAAAGCTGTAATATGCATTGTATTCTTTGGCGGCCATCTTTTATACGTGCGTGCGCGTGCCATTAACATAACTACTTATATACAACCAACACTGCGACATAGCGGATACAAAATGCACTTGAGACTGCCCTCCACCTTCCACCTAGCAGAAACATCTACTTTTCTGAGACTGAGAATGAGACTGCCCCTCCCCAAGACCAAAATTGGTCATTTTTATACATCTTTTAAATGACGACTTGTTTAGGTTTTCGACTAAAAGAAAATATCATTTAAATTTTGTAGTAGTTTGAGAGTGCTCTCTATCTCCTCATACTTAATTAAATTCAAATTTTACGATATTTGTAAGTTTAAAGTACAGAATAGTTACAAAACACCATCCCGTATTTACGTTAAGTATGTGTTACTAAATAATATTTCAGGATCGCAAAATAATTTAAAAAATAAATAAATGAATAAAAGTGGAGAGCATTCAAATTCAACACTCACCTTTAAAATGACTTTTATTGGTTTTCGGGTATGCTGAAACCGAATATCACATTTAACATTTCCACAGACTCTTAATATGAAGATATCTTGGTCAAATAACAGTGCATATAAGTAACAAACAAGTTTTTTTTTTCCGAACAAAAAAATATTTGAAAAAAAAAAAAAAAAAAATGCGTAAGAAGATACAATGTTAATAAAAAAAAAAAAAATTTGAATTAAAGCAACAGTGGATTTTATAAAGTAGAACGGTGAAAAAAATGTCAGCGATTTTTTTTAATGAAAAATAACAAAGTGAAAAAAAATGAAATTTTTATGATAAAATAATGTGAACAAATGTGTCAGTGAGATTTTGAAGCGATGTAACTGTTTAGTCGGAAAAATCGTTCGGTTTGTTTACAGCACACACGTATCAGATATTCTTGTGCGCACGCGCATCAGAAATTCTATAATACAGGTTTTTATATTTCGCAAACTACTCGTTTCTGTAAAATATAAATGAGATTTTCGTCTTCAGCATAGCCGAAAACCTGCATGAGTCACAATTTTAAAGAAATTTGTGGATTGTTGGTCGCAGAGAAATATTGTCGGAAATTTTTCCTCTTTCAGATAAATTCGACGCGAAACTAACAGCCTGCAGAAAAAAATAAAAGGATGAAATAAAAGGGGGGAGAATAAAATAGAAAGGTCTTGTTTAAAAACGAAAAAGAGATTTTATTTACAAAAAGTTTCAAATTTTTCCATTTGCAGACATTAAATACAAAAACAAAGAACGCCAAAGTAACAAAATATAATACAAAAAAAAAAAAAAAAAAAAACGCTGGTTCTTATATTGAAATTTTCGTATCAACGAACGAATACAATATTAAAATTTAAATAGGAGTACTTCCTAATAATAACTCAAATACAATAATTTTAAGGAACATACTCACAAATTGATGGCAGACAGCACATGTGCTTTTTTTTTTCTCAATTTAAAGTCTTTTAAAATTACTCTCCTTCAAAATACGCACAAACCGGAGCCATTAAATAAAGTTTTCAGAAGTTCGCCTCGTTGCGACCGGGTATTCTTTGCCGGGTTATACTTTTTTGAAGGAAAGGCTCAGGGAAATCCTCATCTACAACAGGCAATGAATTCACGTTCAATTATCTCGCCACATGGATCCAAAAGAGGCCGATTTTTGCGCTGGGACTAGTGACGTCATCATCAGGGAGCTATCATTGCCCTTTTCAAATTAAAGGGAGTTTCATACGAACTCAAAATATACGAAATTAAGATCAATAAAAGATACGAAATACAGAAAATTAAATATAAGAACCAGAATAAAAAATATAATAAATGTATACAGGGGGATACATAATTATCGGTACAAAAAAAAAAAAATGCCAACAATATTTGTTCATAGTGCGCTTCAGTATCTGTGGTGCCAATAGCGTATTCATTTTTGTAGCCACTTTTGTGGGGACACAAAACGTTGATGGAAAATTTAGGCTCACCTTTCTGCTGTTGACTGGCGATCTTTCTGCTCGTTAGTTTGCGACAACTTGTTACAAAATGAAGACCCAACAGGAGGCCAAGGTATTGAGGTCGAAATCGATGAAACTTTAATCGTTCGACAAAAAATGTAACAAACGGAGAAACGATCATCTACATGTGATATTCGTTTTCAGCATACCTGAAAACCAATAAAAGTGATTTTAAAGGTGAGTGTTGAATTTGAATGTTCTCTCCTTTTATTTTATTTCCAACAATTTTCTTTAAATGACGATATTAATAAGTTTTCAACTATGCTAGATTCGAAAATCACATTGAAATTTTGCAGAGACAAATAGTTATCGAGATATAAAGACAAAAAAATTATCAATTTTTGGAGGGGGGGGTGAGCAATTTCAGTCTCAAAAAAGTGGATTTTTGGCAGACCTGTACGAGATTACCCATCCCCTAAAAATCCGCGTTTTTCATCTTTTTCTAAGTTTTTTTTTCCTCGAAAGCCGTTCTTAACAGGGGTTGGTTGGGGTGTTTATACACCGTTGGGGCAGGTCGTAAAAATATACCAAAAAAAGTTTTAAAACAATTGTAAAACACGCATTTTTAGGGGGGGGGGCAATTTTTTACAGGTCTGCCGGATTTTTCCCCGCTAAGTGTCAGGGGGGAAGGAGAAGAGGAGTCTCAGAAAAATGCATTTTGTTTCCGCTAGGTGGCAGTGTCGGTCATAGATAAGTAGATTTGTATATGGCGCGCATGCGCGTAAAAAAGATGGCTGCCAAAGAATACAATGCATATTACAGCTTTTTATATCTCGATAACTACTTATTTCTGCAAAATTTCAATGCGATTTTCGTATTCAGCATAGTCGAAAACCTTGTAAAGTCTTATTTCAATGGTTTCATTCTTAAATAATTTTTTTACTTCTTAATAAGCTTTGAGACGAACTATTTTTAGTCGCAGAGGCCGGTAAGTAACCAGTCAACATTATCACAGTCAACGACTAAATAGATTTTTTCTCTCTTTTTTCCCCCAACTCTCTCCACACGACCTGCCTACTGAGTCTAATTTTTGTTTGTTTTTCCACTAGCTGATATTTACTGAGTCTAATTTTTGTTTGTTTTTCCACTAGCTGATATTTAAAAAAAAATACGGCTGGGGATTGCTCAATACCCTTAGTACACCACCTATCTCCACCCGTTCTTGACCTTCCGATAGCCGTTCTTATCATGAGAAGTTGGGGTGTCTATTCCGAAAGCCGTTCGTAACATGAGGAGGTTCGAGGGAGGGGAGAGTAGCAGCAACAACAACAATCGTACTTTCCTTCTTTCAAGGAGAAAGACACGCTTCCACCGGATAACGCCGGTTAGCGGGTACTGCTAGCAACGTATATAACAAAAAAACATATAACATATTTTGTTATATATATATATATATATATATATATATATATATATATATATATATATATATATATATATAACATATATAACAAAAAATATATATAACACATATAACAAAATATATATGACACATACAATAAATATATATACATGAGATATAGATATATATATATATATATATATATATATATATATATATAATACATATACCACAAAATATATATAACATATATAAAAAAATATATAGATTACCATATATAACAAAAATATATATAAAACATATATAACAAAACTATATATAACATATATAATAAAAATATATAGAACACATATAACAAAAAGTATTTATATAACGCATATAACAAAAAGAATATATACAAGATATATAACACAAATATATATATAACATATACAACTAAAAATATATATAAGATTTATAACAAATATATATATATATAACATATATAACATAAATATGCATAAAATATAACAATATATATAACATATATATAATATATATATAACATATATAACAAAAATATATATAACACGTATAAAAAATATGTATAACATATATAAAAAATATATATAACATTTATGACAAATATATATATAACATATATAATAAAAATATGCATAACATATATAACAAATATATATATAACATATATAACAAAATATACATATATAACATATATAACAAAAATTTATATATAACATATGAAGCAAAAATATATTAACATGTATAACAAAATATATATAACATATAACAAAAAATATATAACACATTTAACAATAATATTTATATAACATATATAACACATATAACATATATAACACATATAAATAACATATATAACATATATAACACATATAAATAACATATATAACACATATAAATAACATATATAACAAAAAATATACATAATATATATAAAAAATATATATACCATATATAAACAAATATATATATATCATATAAAACAAACTATATATAATATATTACAAGAAACATATATAACATATATAACACAAAATATAACATTTATAACAAATATATATAACATAACAAAAAATATACGTAACATATATAAAAAAACATACATAACATATATAACAAATATATATATAACATATATAACACAAAATATATATAAACATATATAAAAAAGACATATAACATATATAAAAAATATATATATAACATATATAACACAAAATATATATAAACATATATAACAAAAATAAGTGTAACATATATAAAAATATATATAACATATATAACAAAATATATATATCACATATATAACACAAAATAAATATAACATTTATTACATATATATATATAACAAAATATATATAACATATATATCAAATATATATATAACATATATAAAATATATATATAATATATATAACCAAAATATAGATAATATATATATAACACAATATATATAACATTTATAACAAATATATATATATATATATATATATATATATATATATAACATATATAACACAAAAATATATTTCATATATAACAAAATTGTATATAACATATATTACAAAAATATATTGCTAAAATATATGTCATCATTTTCTAATATGCTAAACTGAATGTTATATTTTATTTGTGCATTTTAAAAATATTAATTTTGGTAAAATAATTATTTTGAACCATAGAATGTTACATTTTATTTGTAAAATTTAAATATAATTTGTTTTTAAAATATTGTTGATAAATTATTAACATTTTTAATTGAATTCAATAAATGTTTTGTTATTTTATGAATTAGCAATAAAGGTTTCCTTAGATATATAGCGTTAATTTCAGATTGTCTTCCCTTTTTACTAGTATAACTCTTCTGAAAATTGAAACAAAAAATTACTTCCGACGAGTTGTTTCAATGAATAAAAGTATTTATCTGCCTCTCGCGTGAAAACAGGGGTTGAAGAGCCAGCGCCTAACAGGAGGAGCACTCTGGCTTGAAAATAGTGGCTGGGCAGCCCTGTTTGCATCCCCCGGTTATGTCACCACAGGCGATTAGCAATAAACTAACCCCTTCTCGAAGAGAGAGGACAAATCCTAGGAGGATGTACCTCCTAGAACTACATGACCAGCAACATTCCGCAGTCATCAGGGAAAAGGCCATTTTAGATATAACATAGATTCTGTTGGATTTAGGACACAGATGAAGTGGTGATGGTACACCCTTTGAGTCCATTTTTTTTAATTTGTGGTCATTTTCTTTTCTGAAATGTTACTAAAATCATTGGTATGATAGTAGTTTTTTAGGTACGGGGCATGGTTACATTGACGGCTAATGCAAAATCGCAGAATAAGCGATTTAATTCTGGATATGTCCGTGTTCAAAAATGTTATATAAACTAGCCCAAATTGATAGCCTGCTGTCCAGCAAGTTCGAAAGATTAACCTCCACCAATTCTCATGCTTCCACTATTTCCGCCTCTCATCCCACTCGTTCGCTGCCACTGAACAATAAAAAAATATATTTTTGTATATCAATGTCTGTTGTTATTTTTGTAAACATATTACTACTATACAAAAATCAAGCATTCTCGATATTAGTATTAATGGACGCAGTTGGTCAAGGCGAGAAGTGGTTATAAGACAGAGATAGAGGGGAGAGAGGGGGAGAAAACTTTTTTGAACTCATTCGTTACGCGTGAGGTTTAGTTACTATTTTCATGACAGCCACATTGTAATTTTCCCTTGAATGAAAGTTGCATTTACTTTCTGGTGGTTCTTGCCGTTCTCGAACCATTTTGAACACACCTCTATCCCGAATTGTGTTAGAAATGGCGAATTGGATGTCTTGGAATTCTCGTTCAGGTTGCCAAATTTGATGCAATGCCATTTAATCACGTCTTGTGTGACAGGTGAGCGTTCTTGTACAGCATGTGTATTCGGTGCCGTTGCAATTCAATTTCGTCAGCTAAAAAGAAAAGGAGACCCAACCACCCACACCCTAAACCACCATCGCGTTTCATTCTTTTTAAATTCTTTGTGGCAGCCATTCGTTAATTTCGTCAAACGTACATAAATCTGACTTTTATCTTTCTTCCATTTGTGACGGATTTCTGTTTTATTCGTCGTCAGATTTAAAAAAACACATTTGCAACGGGCGAGTCCATTTTATGTGAATGATAAATCCATGACACGTTGACTTTTTCTTTTGCATTTGTTAGTTCCAGAATTTATTCCATTCCTCCCACTCCGTCCCCTTTCATTCTCCTCCTCCTCCTCCTCCTCCTCCTCTTTACTTTTTTAGAAGAACAAAAAAAAAAAGAATTTATTCGATTTCTCCTCATCATTCTACTCCTGCCTCTCACCCACATTCTCTTTCTTACCCTCCACCCATCTCCTTCCTCTCCTCCTTCAAAATGTCATTTTCTCAACTTCTTCTTTTTTTTTTTTTACTCTTATTTACCTCAAAAAGCCATATTGCCACTTGGGCGTAAGAGGCTACCATATAGAATCATATCTACAGGCATACTAAGTAGGGAGTTGAGCAGTGAGATGTCTATTCACATTACACTTGAACTTCTACATTTCAATACAGTCAGTAAAGCAGGAGACTGGGAGAGATTCCAAAATCTAGCAGCTCAAGGGGGGAAAAACTATTAGAGTAGAAGGCATTCCTGCATATATGGATCTCTATGGTGAAGGGGTGGGATTTTGCTGCTTGTCAGGTTAGTCCGAGATAATTGCGTCAAGGAGGTACAATTGATACGAGGTTATCAGAGCACATTAAAATATTTATAAAGGTACAGGGATGCAACATTGTGGCGATGGGACAGAGGTTGGAATTTCATTTAGATCATGGTTGGGACTCTTTTTTATACGCTGTCTAAGAGTGAAAGACTAGTGATAAATGCACCAGCAATATTCCATATATGGACGAATGGAGAATTTGTAGAGGATCTGCCAGGTGTGAGTAATTTTCTAGCATGGTAAAGAGAGCCCACCTTCTTTGCAGCAACCTTGGCAATGTCTTCAATGTATTTGTTTCAATTAAAGATTGAATTGACTAACTCTAAGACTAATTTTTATCACATTACATAAAAACAATTTAATCTCAAATTATTTAAATTAAAAAAATATATTTTTTCTTAAACTGGAATTTGAGGGGCAATAAACCGAGCCATAATTTCAGTACTTTCCTCATGTTTCCAGTGGGCAATCATCATAGCCTATTCCACTTTTTATTATCATTTTGTGTGGTATCACTAGATGTATGTGTGTGTGAGTGTGTTTTAACGGGGAAGGAGGAGTTATGGCCAGGGATTATCAGTAATTAGTTAAAAAAATATTCTGTTGGTTGGTAATACAAACCAGTCTGGTTTAGAGCGCAAAAACAGACAAATATTGTGAAATTCTCTTAAAATCTAACTTGCTATATTCCACAGTGGCATTTATTCCTATTTACTTACCCTCCCCCCCCCCCACGAGGGCAGAGTTAGACACAAGGTCGGTTTTCAACGTGGGAAAAATCCAGCTCCCCAAAAAGGGGCACTCTAGATAGGAACAAAAATAAAAATTATTTCAGTCATGAAGGATTTCTCCTCCACTGACCAAGGACAGAAAAGGTGAAGTGTAATTGTGTTCCTAGCCAAAAGGTGGCATTTATTTATGCATTTTCTACGGCTTAATTCTAATCTAACCCGACCCTTGTCTCGACAGAACTCACAAAAGTAAGTCATGTATGACTAGCAAACTTGTTTTTGCAAGATTATTTTCCCACTTCTAATAAGACTCGTCTACAAAAGAACCTCTCAGTAAGATCCAGTAATAAACAAAAAATGTCACCCGTTGGAATCCATTCAGGTCATGCTGTCACAAGATGAAACTATCCGCCAGGCTAAAATTTAAGTAACAGTAACTTAATACCAATCATGGCATAAAAATTAACAGAAGAAACTTCGAACGGTTTATCTTTGTTTTCACATTTTTCAGTTTCGAATGTGAAAAGATGGATGGCATTGGCGTCCACTGTCTTTGGTAGACTAAAGGATACTACCTGGAGCAGAAGTGATTTTTTTATGCTTTGAAACTCAGACTCTACATTTGTGTTGGTTTTTATATAGAGAACTGTGAAAAGTAGTTCCTTGGATTATATTGAGAAACATTCTCTGGTTTAGCAAGACAGTCAGTCTGTCTCTCCTTCCATCCTTTATCCTTTTCTTTCTACTCCCACTCCCCCCCCTCTCTCTCTCTCTCTCTCTCTCTCTCTCGCTCTCTCTCGCTCTCTCTCTCTCTTTCTAGTCCCGTTTCATCAGATTACTACTCATTCGACTTCCATCTCTCCTTCTCTCTCTTTCTCTCGCTCCCCCTCTATCTGTCCATCTCATTTTCTCTCTCTCTCTCTCTCTCTCTCTCTCTCTCTCTCTTTCTTCCTTCTTCCTCTCTCTTTTCCTTTCTCCATTTATCACTGTATCTCTTTCTCTTCATCATTCCTTCCCACGTCCTCCTTTCCGTCTTCTTCTCTCTGTCTATCTTTCCATCTCTCTCCCTTTCCTCCCTCGCTTCATATCTTTCATCCCTTTACCCCCTTCTCTCTTTTAACCACTTCTGGCCGCTGAAAATATTGGTAGCTGGTATCACAAAAAAAAAAAAACAGGTCGTGAAGGTTTCAGGAAGATGGAAAAGCCGATAGGGGGGCATATCATGCAGTCTTCCACTTGAATGGCATGGATAACACTCAAATCTCCAGAAGGCTTATTGTCAATTTGATATCAGAAAGAAAACTATGAGTCGTTATCAGCGAAAACTCAGTGATAAACTGCTGTTGTGAGAACACGCACTGCTTTGTAATGGTGATTGAAAGAAGGAAGACATGGTGGAAATCTGGGGAGACTTGTTAACACTCAGATTCCAGGGAACGTCACCTGTTTTTGCAAGTGATTGATCATTTGTAATGGATTGTGTGAGAAATTATGATGCGTTAGAAATAATAATTGTGAAAATAAAGAAGAAGTCGGATGAAGAAGAAAGAAAGAAAAACAGAAGAAGAAGAAGAAGAAGAAGAAGAAGAAGAAGAACAACAACAACAACAACAACAAGACGAACAAGAACAAGAAGAATAGGAAAAAAAATGAGAAGAGAAAAAGAAAAAGAGGGAGAAGACAAAGTAGTAATGGTATCAGTCTACGGTCGCACTATACGCTTTCTCCTTCACATTAAAAAGATGGTGCTGCCCTTCCTTTTGTATTCCTCGCGCATTAACTGCGCCTGGACGATTTGACTAATTGAAAACTTCATTCCAGTTTAATGTCTCAACATAAAAACCGACAATTAATTGCTACAGCAACTAATCGCTTTGCTCGGCTTTCAATGCCAATATTTATTGGCTTCTACGTTCTGTGGGCGGAGACTCTTGCGGTTATAACCAAAAGACATTCACGGCAGCGTCAAATTCAGAACATATTACTAAGCTGCCATCTCTTATCACTATGATTTGTGAAATTTAAACACAGCCTGGACGGGCGCATTTTTCCTCATCGGCACATCCAACTTTACACAAGCGAAAAAAAATCTCATTTTATCGGCAAAAATAGCAAATTGCAACAAATCATACAAAAAGTGCAACAAGCTATGTAAAAAGTGTAACAGACTATGAAAATAATGCAAAAAGCCGTGAAAAAATTGCGATAAACCATGGAAAAAAAATTCCCCGAAGCCATGTAAAATGTGCAACAAGCCATGTAAAATGTGCAACAAGCCGTGTAAAATGTGCAACAAAACATGTAAAATGTGAAACAAACCGTGTAAAATGTGCAACAAACTATGTAAAATATGCAAAAAACCATGTAAAATGTGCAACAAACCGTGTAAATGTGCAACAAACCGTGTAAAATGTGCAACAAACCGTGTAAAATATGCAACAAACCGTGTAAAATGTGCAACAAACCGTGTAAAATGTGCAACAAACCGTGTAAAATGTGCAACAAACCGTGTAAAATGTGCAACAAATCGTGTAAAATATGCAACAAGCCATGTAAAATATGCAAAAAGCCATGCAAAAAGAGAAATAAACTATCCATAACGTGCAACCCATCGATGCAAGACGCACAACAAGTCATTAAAAAGTGCAACGAAACCATGTAAGAAGTGAAAACAAATTAAAAAGTATATATATATATATATATATATATATATATATATATATATATATATATATATATATGCGTTTTCCTTAAAACAAATAAACGTTTATAATGTATATGTTCAATAAGGTTATCTTAAAATTGAACGGTTTAGTAAGATCAATGAAAATGGATTTATACTTTCAGAGCATATGTAACTTCATTAAACATTTCAAAACCACAGGGGCATAAACTTCATTCGCATTCACAGTCTTTATATTACTGCGTCTCATACGTGTTTCATTGAATGGCATAAACCAAACAAATCGTCAAAGACTTTTCATTAGTTCATCAAAGAAGAAAATGTACAGTTTTTCCCCCTCAGTAATTTAAACAATATGAATGTGCATTAAGTGTATATTTCTGTGATTTTGAAATGGTTAATAAAGTATGTATATATATATATATATATATATATATATATATATATATATATATATATATATATATATATATATATATAGCTAGTTAGTTAGTTAGTTATAAAATATATATGGCGATTAAGCTACACTGAATATTCCGCGTTTCATCCAATCTAGGGTTCTTCAGGCATAATAAGCCTGAAGAATCCTATATGGCGATTAAGCTACACTGAATATTCCGCGTTTCATCCAATCTAGGGTTCTTCAGGCTTAATAAGCTTGAAGAATCCTAGAGTGGGTGAAACGCGGAATATTCAGTGTAGCTTAATCGCCATATATATTTTATAACTAACTAACTAGCTCTACCTACGTATTGAGCACTTTTGAAGTAAATACTTAAAGTTTACACATAAATTTATACTTTCGTATATTAATTTTATGTGAGTAAATGAAGTATATGTGTGTGTGTGTGTGTGTGTGTGTGTGTGTGTGTGTGTGTGTGTGTGTGTGTGTGTGTGTGTGTGTGTGTGTGACAAATGTCTATATTCCAAATTTCAAAGTGTGGATCATCTTACTGTTTATTTATTAAAAGAAATGCACAATTCTTTACAGCACCTGTTAACTAACAACATCTTGAAACTTGCAATATAGACTTTTTTCATTTATTTGTATATGCTCCGTTGTTACATTGCGTTTCATAAATTAAAGGACTGGTACTAAGAAAAGGTGAAAAATAACTGAATAAACACACCTCCCATAACAATATATATTACATAAACGTTTATATGTCGCTACACAATCATGAATATGTTTTGGTCAGCTAGGTATAAGTAACTAGAGACCTCTTCAGGCGATGCTGCTTATACAAATGTAAAAGGGGTACAGGCTCTACTTTTATATATACAATATCGCCTTAGGAGGTCTTTAGTTACGCGTAACTAGCTAACTGAAACATGCACATGAACGTGTAGCGACATATGAATGCTTATATAAAACAAATTTTTAACAATGGATATCTTGCCCTATTTCGGTATTGATCACTTTTGTATGAGCCTCGTTAAAATTCATTGGTTGCTTTTCATCTCTGGAAAATATTATCCTGGAATAAGAATTATATATATATATATATATATATATATATATATATATATATATATATATATATATATATATATATATATATACTATAATAATTATTTTTTTCCTCCTTCGAGAATCATCAGAGCAGGTGTTACAATTAACACCAGTCGATAGATTCGAACCCAGCGACAGAAGTCATCCCTGGCTTCATTAGCAAGGACCTAATCCATCCGGCTACCGTTAACAACGGGAAATGCTGTTGAATTTTAAACATTTATTTGTGAAATGCTTTTTAACGTCTGTCAGAGTGATCTAATCATTATATGATGATCTGCGCATGTGAGCTAAATTGACTGACTTTAATTCAACTGAAAGTGATCAACGATAACAAACGAGTTTCTTAAAGGGACTGACATAATTATTTGCTATACTTCTATTATTTTTTTTGTGTGTGTATTGATATGCATATTAAAACCCCTTTTTTATTTATTTAAAAAGAAAATACAGTTTTGCCATATATATGGGTCGTGGGATTGCATTTATTTGTAAAAGATCTAACTAATTTGCATCTTTTTTTAAACATTCATTTTAATTAATTCCCTATTAGTTTTTTCGATTTTCTTATGAGATGATCATCTTTAGTTAACTATTACGTGTAATTATATCCATGCAGATATTCTACATGATTTATACTTGCATAATATTTGCATAAAAATGTTATAGTAAACACAAACCTCTTTCTATATATATTTATGTATACGTGTGTATATATATATATGTGTGTGTGTGTGTGTGTTTAAAAATTGCCTTCCAAACTATTCTGTCAGTTTCTTATCTACAGACATGAAACTTAATATATAGGGCATTCGATCCCATGTGAAACTTTATATTTAGGTTTAGCTGGGGAAAATCTGTGCAAAAGAGCGAAAATTAAAAAAATAAAGTTTGGCAGATGACGATTGAACGACGGCATTACGCATATACATGCGTAACTCAATAGCTATTGGCTCATGTTTTAATTTTAAGCCTTGCAGTAAACATGTGTTAATAGCTCAGGCATTAACGTCGAAGGAAAAAGTAAATCGTAAGCTAAACGTTTTGGTTTCGATTCTCGGTGGTAGCGCACGAGTCATTTTGTTTTTAACTTTTTAAATCATTACTATTTATTGAGTCCAATATAATATAATAATATATACGAAATCTGCATTAATCAAAATATCATATTTAAGCGTATTTTACAACCGGGCAATGCTTGGCGGCCTGCTCGTGTGTGTAATATATATATATATATATATATATATATATATATATATATATATATATATATATATATATATATATATATAGTCCTGGTCAAAATCATAAGACCACTTAAGAAAGTAAGCGTTTACGCATAATTCGAATTTTTAATCAAGCAAATGGTTGGAACCATTGCCAAAAGGGAAAATATGATGGAAAAAAAATGAAATCTGCTTCATTCGAAACCTTAACCCTGATCTAATAATTATTTTTTAAAAAACAAATATTTCACCTGGTCAAAATGATAAGACCACTTTAATAAAATCGGCTAATTTTGAAAAAATGAATACGAAAAGTTTCTATATTACTAAAAGATAAAAAACATCTTACTAAATTATAAATGGCAAAAGGGAAACCATTATCAGAGTTTGAGAGAGGAAGAATCTTTGAGCTTAATAGGGGTTGACTCTCCCATAGATCCATTGCAAACGAAGTGAATCGTAGCAAAACGGTCATCACAAATTTTTTAAGAAATCCAGATCAATATGGGCACAAAAAGAATCCAGGTCGACAAAAAAAATCCCCTTATCACTGGATCGCCGTATCAGAAGAAGTTTTAAAAAAAAAACTTCAGTATGAGCTCAAGTCGATTGAAAAGCCAAACAGCAGCAGAATGTAGTCCTAAAACCATCAGAAAATGAAGGGTTTCAATCATTTAAAGCGACTTCTTGAACAGCACAAAACTAACCGACTTAAATATGCCACCAAATACCAGACTTGGGATGAAGAGAAGTGGGAAAATGTAATTTTCTCCGATGAGAAAAAGTTTAATTTAGATGGTCCAGATGGATTTCAGCACTATTGGCATGATAAAAATTTGCCCAAAGAGACTTTTTCAAATCGGCATAGTGGAGGAGGGTCTTTAATGATCTGGGGTGCTTTCTCGTAAGCTGGGACCCTAAAGTTGCAAGTAGTGAAAGGCCGGCAAACATCATTGAAGTACATTTCAATGCTTGAAAATGCTTCTATCAGGACTGTGTGGAAGAAATTGGATTTTCCAGCAAGACAACGCTGCGATACACACTTCTCGACAAGCACGAGAATACTTTTCTTCAAATAATATAGAATTGTTAGATCATCCAGCATGTTCTCCGGACCTCAATCCCATTGAAAATCTTTGGGGATGGATGGCAAAAGTGTTCAATGATGGAACCCAGTATAATTCGATAAAGGAACTTTCTGATTCAGTTTTCAGTACATGGGATAAAATTCCTTTGCAGCTGATAAAAAAACTTAGTCGCAAGCATGCCGAAGAGAATTTTTTAATAAATTCGTAATAATTGAGGCTATACTAAATACTGAGACCCTTTTTAGTAATTTATAATTGCTTTTCGTTAGATAAATTATCAGTGGTCTTATCATTTTCACCAGGTGAAAATGTTTTTTTTTTTTAAGAAATAATTATTAGATCAGGGTTAAGGTTTCGAATGAAGCAGATTTCATTTTTTCCCCATCATATTTTCCCTTTTGGCAATGGTTTCAACCATTTGTTTGATTAAAAATTCGATAATATGCGTAAACGCTTACTTTCTTAAGTGGTCTTATGATTTTGACCAGGACTAATATATATATATATATATATATATATATTACTCATACGCGCACATTAACTATTGATTGTGTCTCTAAGGAATTAAACTCCATTAGGCACAATAGTTGAGTTCTCTCGGTCCTTCCATTAACAAATAATGACAAGTTCCAAACTTCCATAGTATAGATTCGTTCTTGTAAAACGTACACAACAATATTGTTGCTTCTTTTTTTTCTTCTTCTTCTTCTTCTTCTTCTTCCCAATTAGTAGCCACTTTCGTCCAAGTATCAATATGCCTTGTTTGGGAGTGAACAAGTATAGGGGCCTTAGAAAAGGGAGAGTCGTCAGATAATTGGCAACGCATTGATGAAGGATAAGTCTGTTTGCTTCCGCTGTTCTCTTATTAAGGATTTCAATAACTGGTCAAGTGTGTTATTTGTTCGAACAACGGGGATTAAAATCAAGATATTTGATGATTGATTTGCTTTACGGAATATCAACACTTTTTGGTTATTGATGCCATCTCAATCTATTTTGGTAAAAACATTTGGAATCTAAGGCTCTTAACATTTTTAATTATTTAATAGATTCATTTGTAGATTATTGTTTGTTTTTTTTTTACTTGTGATTTATTTATTTTATTTTATTTTTATTTCATTTTATTTATTTATTTATTTATTTATTGTATTTGTATATTTTGTAAATATAAAATGGATAAAATGGAGGAGTAAGTTTGGTTCATTCGGCTTATAGATATTCGAGAATATATATATATATATATATATATATATATAGAGAGAGAGAGAGAGAGATGAGAACAGTTTGAGAATAAGCCCACTCTCTTGCTAAATATATAATACATCTAAATACTTATTTCAATTTCGATCAAAATTAATTACATGATTTTAGAAAATGTCTAAATTTTAAGGCTTGAGTTTAATGGATAATAAAAAACTAGAATTCAGAAGTTTTGTTTAATATTAAGCTCCCTAAAAAACCCCAAAGAAACTGGACTTTGGAAGAATATTTATTAATTGATGTAAAATACCTATTGTGAAATTAAACACCTCACAAGTATCTGAATTATTATGAAGCGCTTCCACAACCTCTTTATCCTTTTTCCATGACACTAAATAAAACTAAATATAGTAAACATTACTCACTCTAATGCTTAATAGCTGTGCTATGAAATTCATAATGATTTAATTAGTCGAAGAATTAATCCTATTCATACAAATATGATAATACCTAATTTTACCTAATTTTAAATTAAATATATTTTTTTTTTTACATAGACATAACCACTTATCAAAGCCCAGAGGCCACTCGAAGGTAAGGGTTAAAGAATGTACAGTAATCAATTGGACAATATAGTAATCGTTATTAATGTAAATTCGGTATATTTGTTAACTTAAGTGGAACGGCTCATCAAGAATTTGTGTATGTTGGACTTGAAGACAACCATATTGTAGTCAGCTGGAAAGTAGGCAAATGTAAGACAGTTCAACAGGCGTGCAGTTCTAAGAAAGAAGCTTTGTTCATGGAATTTACGTTTAGGTTTAGGTACAGATAAAGATTGGGGAAAATTATTGGTAGTGTTTTCAGCTGGATGAGTGTTTCGCGTGAAAGTTTGGAGCTCAGACGAGCACTTGCCATGAAAATAACGATAAAACAAAGACAAACTCGCAACATCTCAGTGAGAAAGAGACTGCAGGAAAGAGAAAAGGCCATCCCCTGCGCGGCTATGAAGTCTATTTTGATAGGATAAGTCCTTTCTAGCAGCTCCTGTCCAGATGTGGCAACAGTACTCCATCCTTGGACGTACCTAGCTCTTATGTAGATAGAAAATTGCATCAGCAGTGAGATATTTACTGGATCGATAGAAGGATCCAACCATTTTTCCAGCAACCTTGGAAACAGATTTGATGTATGTGTTCCATTTCAGATCAAGAGTAAAGGTCAAGCCCAGAAGTTTGTCAAAACATGAAGCCTCCCCAAGACGACAACCATTCATTTCAATTGATGCCAGATGGGGATCAGAGCGTTGATGATGTAAAGATAAAAGATTGGTTTTAGATGCATTAAAAGTAACAAGCCACCCCTTTCCCCATTGTACCACGCGCTCAAGATCAGAGGAGAGAGAATCAGAGAGAACTTGGTCATTTACAGTCTTTGATGTGCTACCATAGATGGTAGTGTCATCAGCATAAATGTCTACGAATGATGTAAGGATGTGATTTGGAAGATCATTAATGTAAATCAGGAAGAGAGTTTGGCCCAGGATATACCCCTGAGAGACTCCGGCATTAATACTTTAAACTTCTGATTTCTGCCCATTAACCACTACTCTTATGAAGCTATCAGAGAGAAATGATTTAATAATTGAGATGACATTTCCAGCTATACCGTAGCTGGAGATCTTGTGAAGTAAACCTTTATGCCATACCCTATCAAAGGTCTTTCATATGTCAAGAGCAATTGCCCTAGAAAGGTAGAGACTCGCTAATCCTATGAGATATAACTGTAAGCACATTTGCTGTAGATCTAGCAGAACGGAAATCATATTGCATGTCACTAAGAAGGTTATTTTTGCTGAGATTGTTGACTACTACTCTATTTAACACAGATTCCAGCAACTTATTCATGACACACAAGAGACTAATTGGCCTGTACAGAGAGGGAGATGACCGATCACCTGAATTCTTAAATACATATGTATGTGTGTGTGTGTGTTTTTTTATTATTTATTTATTTTTTGTGAGATAAACTCCGAAACTAATGTCTAATTTAATTTTTGAATTCTAATTTGTTTTAATGTAGTTTTATGCAAATAAAGTGAAATGTTCATCGGACAGAACGATGAAAATCATCCGATCATTATAAAGATGATGAATGACACACGCTAGGAGTTTGTTTAAATTGATTCTGGTTTGCATAGAGCTAGCCGCAATCTTTCGTTCCAACTAGCCTGATCCATATACGACACAGTCACATTGACACACTGGTTCTCACCAGATCACCGAAGTTAAGCAACGTTGAACCTGGCCAGTACCAGAGGGGTGACCATTTGGGAAGGCGAGACGCTGTATACCGCGAGGTAAAATACCAGATTAAGAAACTGGCACAGTCTATCCTTCTCTCGAGGGTAGATGGGACTCTCTTAAGCCGTGGTAGGCACTCCGTCTAACGAAGCATCAAGTATTCAGCTACCGACAGGATTTGAATTACGCTACAAACTCATGTAGTGAATTCAGTCTCGACTACGGCCGTGCTGGATTAGATTGGATTGGATTGGATTGGAGCTTGATCTAGCAGCAAGACAGGATCGAGACAGTTGGGGGCTAACTGGCATGCAGTAAATGCCGGAAGTATCGATGCAATGTCTTCCTACATACAGCGCATGGTATTCCCAAATAGTCACACACTTGGTACTAGCCAGGCTTAACGTTGCTTAAGTTCGTTGATCCAATGAAAACTGTTGTGTAAACGTGATTATGACGTATGGAATAAAATGGGTTGAAAAATTCAGTTACTTTGGATTATCATGATATTTTAACTGTATGTCTTAGACATAAATATTCCCAATATTTTCAGTTTCTTCGGATGATTTTAAAGTATTTGGGGAGGGGGGGACATAATATGAGCAAATCCATTTGAAAATTTGACTGGAATTTGCTGCATAGTTTTTAGATATCAATTGAGCAAGATTCCCCGGATTCCAATCTTTTCTTTTTTTATTTTCTGTGCAGGATGTTAAAAACAGGTAAGACGTAGTCTTGAAAAACCTAATACACTAAGCAAAGCTCGTTCTGGCCTACAAAAAACACATGAGCAGCCCTATCAAATTCTCAGTAGGGACGCTTCAGGCGATTAACAATAAACTAAGAACTAAAGCATGTAAAGGTAGACCGCCTTAGACTGGACAGCTTGCTATAGATCAGTTCGATTGTCGAACGGATTATCAAGGAAGTATCCAAGATTGATCTGAAAACCGGCTTTTTTAAATCCTTTAAGCTTAAACTCCAAATCGTAGATATTTTTCTGAAAATAAAAATGTCATAGCGTAACACTTTCATCGATTATCAATCAATAAAACAAATAAAATAAGAGTCTTTATGCATTTTATTCTCTTTATCGTCGCTTCTTTTCATCTTTGCTGCGTTTCATAAGTGACCGCGTGTTGTCGATTGTCTTGTCTATTTAACTAAGACGAATAAAACTTTTTATACAGGAAAGACATAAGGAAGACGTTTGCTGAGTTTCTTCAAGGTTTTGTTGGTGAGAATGGACTTAAGGGGAGAGAGACTAATAATTAAATAATTATGTACTTCTTAACTTAGTAGCGTAAGAAATGAGTTACGCAATGGATAAAAGCACCAGTGAAATTCGCTGAGATTATCAGTTTTCTACATCATTTGGACGTGTTTCGTTCACATGCTTCTAACAGAGAGGCTGAATTAAAAACCCATGTTTATCTCATTCGAAAACCTGACACCATGGCATCGTTGAACTCCTTTTTTGCTTTTACAGCGTTTGACTTCTTGCCCTTGAATTCTCACCCGTCTTTCGTTTAAATCAGAGAATTGTTCTCTTTTACAGATCTGAGTTATCTCAGCATTTCCTCAACGTTCGAAAAACAACAACGTAATTATTATTTTGCCACAGATCATTTCACTTATACACATTACTATAAGACTGCTTCCCTGCTAACCGGAACATGTTCCTCTTCAAATCTAATGTCAACAAATACTTATCCAACTGTTCTCTTAATCACTAGTTCCCAATCCTCTCATAAAATCAACTCCTTTTTTATTCTAAAATAGCCGCATCTAATTGGGCAAACTCTGACGAAAGACCTGTTAACCTAACCGGATATAACTGCTTCCCTTAAAAGGACGTACTTATCGTGAAGCACCCCACGGACCTTGCATGCTGTGCCAGAACGTAACCGCCTTTCAAGAAACGTCCCCAAGCTACACTCTCTCGGCAGACGATCAGGTTACATCACTTACATTGCTGAAGTCGTTCATGATTAAAATCTTTGCCAACGGTATACTGCTCTCTTTTACATGGTAGTCACCACTTATCAAGGCCCGGAAGCCACTCGAGTATAAAGGTTATTGCGTGTACAGTAATCAATGGGATAATATCGTAGTAATCGCTAGTAATGGAGATTTGATAAAGTGTCTTACTTAAGGGGGCGGTTTATCAGGAATTTGTTTATGTTGGACTTGAAGACTTCCAAGTTGTAGTCAGGTGGGAAACAGGCAAATGGAACGTGCACTTCTAAGAAAGAAGCTTTGTTCATGAAGAAAGCCCTTCCCCTTCATCCTTTCAAACTTAAATGATTGGCTAAAAATAAATAATATATTTTAGCACAGAGACAAAACTGTTAATTTTAATAGCCGCCTGTTAATGTAGGTTCTTGTATATTACGAGTTTGAATTCATTACTTCCCGGATATCTTACTTTAATTAGTAAAAAAAAAAATAGATTAAATGATAATATGGGATTCAGGTTGAAAGCAGAATACGGATTCTCATTACCTCCCAGGCGGTCCTGGATATGACCTTAAACTATATCCAGTGATGAGGCCCCAGCTTGCGGGCTTTGGGGAGTGTGGAGCCGCCCTTTAATTGCTATTGCTCCCAGGTCCACTCTGACCCGGAGTGGTAGTATCTGTTAGGGTCCCAACTATGGGTTAAATAGAAACCGACTTGAAAACAACAAATATATTCTGCTAAAATTTGTTAAATTTGGCATTAAATAACCTGAAAGGGTTGATATGCCGTAAAACAAAAACAACTAACCAACCAACTACTTCCCAGGCAACGCCGGGAAGTAATGAATTTAAACTCGTAATATACAAAATGAGACCAGAACTGAAAGGCGGCTATTAAAATTAACAGTTTTGTCTCTTTGTGCAAAAATATATTATTTATTTTTAACCAATCATTTCATTTTGAAATGAAGGGAAACGCCTTTCTTCATCTTAATTTAAATGCGATCTACTCCAACTAAAGGCACTAAAAGCCTTACTCATCTTTTTGTATGCTTTCTTCGCCTGAACACGGTGTTAAGGAAACTTCCCTTTTTTTTTCTGAATGAGCCTTTACTTGAATTGGACACGCTCAGCGAAGTTCCTTTCACGTCTGAACTTGATCATCAGACGTGAAAGGAACCCCTTTTCACATTGTTGGCCTTTTTGATGCAGCTGCAAACACAGTTTTGCAAAGATATTTCTTGCATCCTAATTTCAATACATATTTTATCATTTATTATCGTCTTTGTGCGCCTCCTTCTCAACGATTTATTTCAGAAATCTTTCCAACGTTCGGCAAACAACAGCTAAATCGTCCCTTTGTTAATAACTTCACTTATACACATTATCACTGAATCCTTCCCTGCTAAATACAACATGGTCATCCAACATCAGCAAATAGACTTGTTAATCATAAAAGAACAGAGGACTGGATTGAAATCATTTTTACCTGCAAATCTTATTGACTTCAGTTGACCTATAGCACTTTTTTTTTTCTGTTGCGCGATATTAAACAAAAGCCCCATCGCTTGTTACGTTTTTTGTTGTTGTTGTTGTTGTTGTTGTTGTTGTTGTTGTTGTTGTTGTTGTTTTTGTTTCATCTCGTAAATAACCATCTTAATTTGATTACCCATCGCCTGATCGTTTGTCTGCCTGTTTCCTCATGTTTTAGTCTCATTTCTTCCTCGTTCCAGACGATCATTACTCTTTGACGGCTTCATAAATCAGTTCGCAGCAGCAGCAGCAGCAGCAGCAACAACAACAAAAACAATAACAAAAATTTTCTTTATTTTATTCCCGAAAGAAAATAAAACGGGATTCGCTCAAACGTCCGTGTGGGCGAATAATAATGAAAAAAAAAAAAACATTTTATAGCAGAATAAATCACATAATAAAATGAATGAGTATTTTAATCCTTTCTCTCTTTAACAATCGTAGCAATGCTTATCCAAAGTAATGCATTACTGAATCCAGTTAGCATTTTTAATGCTGATAATAAAACAGAAGAAAAAAACACAAAAAAAAAAACAACAAAAGGCACAAACTGTCAATTTCAATGGCCGCCTCTTCACTTCCGGTCTCATTTTATATCTTACGAGTTTGCACCCTGCGTTGCCTGGGAAGTAATGAGAACCTCGAGTTCTTTTGCTTTCAACTAGACGGATCCCTGAATGCATCAGTTTCAAGTAAATGCTCACATCAAGAGAGAAAGAGAGAGAGGGGGAGGAGAAAGAGGGAGAGAGATGAGGGAGAAAAGATTCTAACATCTTGTCGTGACGAAGGCCAGATTATAAAAGAGGATGAACAAAAAAAAATTGCGTTCGTTTCATCAAAGTGCTTACTGATTGGTCAAAGAGAATTGTATTGACCAATTAGATGGTATTGTTTTATAATACACATAAACTATTTCATTATCTGAATTCCATATCATTTTATCTATTTTTTATTTCTAAATTAAAGCAAGAAATCGTCTTTACTATTTATGGATTTATTATGACGGAGAGCAGCAAGAGACTAATATATTGTTGATAAAGATTTTACTCACAAACAACTGCAACAACAGTGATGTCAACCGAGGGAGTGAATTTGACTTGTTCGCACCCTGGGGACGTTTCTTGACAGGCTCTTGTTCGCAATAAGCACATCCCATTCAATGAAAGTTGTTATATCCGGCTGGGTTGACGGGCCATTCAGCGACTTGTCGGCGTCATTAATTCTGTCCAGAGAATTAATGACCTGGGCTGGGACCATAGGTTGAAATTTGAGCGCTTGTAATGAGGTTAACGGGTCTTATGAAAATATATTTATTTTTACATTTCGACCATATGGACCCTGGGATTTGGCTAATTTGTTTCATTCGATCTACAAGGAGACAAATCGAGATTGCAACTGCAAATATCTTCTCTCTTGTCAGACAAAAACTAGAGGGGAAGAGAGAGAGAGAGAGAGAGAGAGAGAGAGAGAGAGAGAGAGAGAGAGAGAGAGAGAGAGAGAGAGAGAGAGAGAGATGGAAACACGAATACATATCAACAAGGAAGAACACAGAAAAACTTGATTCACAAGGCTGCTGCAAAAAAGTTAGGCTCTGTCTGTGTATTGTCCTAGAAAATTACTCACTCCTAAGAATATGCTGTATCTCTAGAATCCCACCATTCGTCCATGCATGGAGTATTGTTGCCACATCTGGGCTAGCCGTCTATTAATAGTCTCCCCCTTTTAGACATAATTCAAAAAAAGAATCTCCAGTTTAATAAATTCCGCACTATCAACTAAACCTCAACCCTCATCCCATTGCCAGAATGTTGCCTGTTTTAAAAGTACTTTAATGAAATGTGCTCCGAGAAATTCGTATTCCCTCCTCCTCGACTAATACGAAAATAGCAGAATCCCATTTCTTCACTGCAGAGGTCTGTATATGCCGGAAAGCTTTCTACTTTCTAGTTTCTTCTTTCAAACTGTCAGACTTTGGAATTCCCTCCTGGTCTCCTACTGCCGTGATCGTACTAACGTACAGAAATTTAAATGTAATGTGAACAGACATCTCACAGCTAAACTCCTTACATAGTGTCCCTATATATATTTCCCCAAATAATAGCATCTGCCTTGTTTGAGGTAAATATAAGTAAAAAAAAAAATAATCCCATAAATATATTTCGATAAGATACCCGTTAACCTCATTACAAGCGCTCAAATTTCAACTTATGGTTCGTTGGGTTCAGCCTTCCTTGCTTTTTGGCTGTACCATTGAACCCTTGACATGTTTATAAACATCTGCCAAACTCAGTCAGGATCAAATCTGATTGACGACTTTTTGTCAGCAAGCTGCCAACCGTAGCATAATGAAAGGGAAGGACCATTCTTCATCATGTTTTAATAACATCTTTTTGATTCTACGTGTCTCCCTACGAGAATCATAAAAATCAGGCATAAAACTCACTAAATCTGGAAATCTCCAGCTTTCACAAAAGAGCGCTTATCATCGTGCCGGTGGCAGTGGGGACTTGAATAGAGAATTAAATGATACTCATGCCTAGCAACAAAAAGATTGACTAACGAGTTTATTCAGGGGTGGGTATAATAATACAATTGACCATTTTTTTTTTTTTTTTACACAGTGATCACCACTTATCAAGGCCCGGAAGCCACTCAGGGATAAGGGTTATTGCAAGTACATTACGTTAGTGTGGAGATTTGATGAAGTGTTTAATTAAGGGGGCGGTTCATTAGGAATTTGTTAACATTAGACTTGAAGACATCCAAGTTGTAGTTCGGAGGGAAGCAGGCAGACGGAACAGAGTTCCACAGGCGTGCAGTTCTAAGAAAGAAGCTTTGTTCATGGAATCCGCGTTTTGATTTAGGCACAGATATAGAGTGGGGGAAATTTTTCACAGTGGATTCAGCTAGACGGGTGTTTTTCGTGAAAGATTGGCGAGGGGGGACCAGAGATTGGAGTTCAGACGAGCACCTGCCATGAAAATAACGATAAAACAAGGATAGGCTCGCAACGTCTCTTCTGTGGGAGAGAGGTTGCAGGGTAGAGAAAAGGGCATCCCCCACTAAACCACGAAGTCTATTTTGTACTCTGTCAAGGCATGATAGGCTGTTTTTGGCCGCTCCTGCCCAGATATGGCAGCAGTATTCCATCCTTGGACGTACTTGGCTTTTATATAGATAGAGAATTGCATCAGTAGTGAGATATCTTCTGGAGCGGTAGAAGGATCCCACCATCTTTCCAGCAACCTTGGTAACAGACTTGATGTACGTGTTCCATTTCAGATCAGGAGTAAAGGTCAAACCCAGAAGCTTGTCAAAACACTGGGCCTCACCCAGACGAGAGCCATCCATCACAATTGATGCCAGCTTAAAACCATTAGTTAATGTTATTAGGCTTAAAACGTTAATATAGGGTGAGTCACAGGAAACTGATGTTTTTAGGATGCTCCTTGCTCTCCTCGTAGAGTTTTTTTTCCTTACAAACACCCGTTTCAATACATACATACATATATATATATATATATATATATATATATATATATATATATATATATATATATATATATATATATACTAGCAGAAGTACCCGTCGTTGACTGGGTTCAAAAACAGCCTACAGAAAATGGACTGTGATTGATGAAAGTATTATAGGTTATGAAAAGATAGGTTTTGATACTGAAAACTTTTACCCTAAGCAAAATATGATGAAAGTAAAGATAATTGTCGCGAAAATATATTTTTTATATCAACTTTGTTTCCATTCGTAGCCAAGAGTGACCAACAAAATGATGTTTCCTTACAAAGAGAAAATGTTATATATATATAATATAAATATACAAGAAATAAATGTTACCATAGTCAATAAAAGTTACTTTTATGATAGAAAAGTTCATTGGTTTGTATTTTTAAGTAGTTTGTAAAAAATTTTTTTTTTTTAATTCATGAACCGGTTTAAAAAAAAATCAAAATGGCAGCACCTTTAAAATGGAGAGCCCCGTTTTCAATTTGAAGGAGGAACACCTAGGCATTCTGTGTTAACAATTTAAGAGAGTTCCGCCAACGTAAGGAATATTTATAAACATATTTTAATGTTTTCCGTTATTTTGTTCTTGAGGAATATTCGATTATGGCATGTGTAGGTTATATAAAAATTCATTTAAGTAGTTATCGCCTCAAATTTCGTTTTAATTTCGGTTCGCTGAAATTATTTCAAGTAAAGAGCATTAAAAACTATTTCAAAACAAAAAAAATACATGAACTGAACTTTTATTAACTATGGTAACATTTATTTCTTGTATGTTTATTTTTCCGGGTAGTCGTTTGTTGACTTTTCTGCTAAACACTCTTACTAAATAATATCGACGAAATATCGAAAAACAAAGAAACAAAAACAGTTTTGAAAAATAATGAAGCTTTACTTACTTTAGTAAAATAATTCGAAACGGCAAAATGGGATATTAAAAAAGTAAACACGTAATTACTTTATTTTTTTAAAGCAAAGAATCGATATAAATATGAATAAAAGAAATTGGCTTCCTTTTCAAGCAGAACAGCTTCGTTTCAGTTTTACAGTATTGAACGGTGTAGTATTGCGCCGTCGGATTCAGGGTTGTATTATTGTAACGTGAAGAACACGCAGAAAGGGTTGTAATCAATTGAATTCCTTCTAGTACACTGACAAAAAAAGCTTAAACATATATATAAATAAAAATAAAAAGGTTATGTAAATGTTTTTAAAAAGACACGTAATCACGTGAGCTGGATTTTTTCCTTTTTTGACACGATAACAAGTAACGTTCTTATTTTTTATTATTTATCTATTTTCGAAAGAGTGCCACGTGCAAGTGGAGAAGGATAAAAAGAGTTGTGCAAAATTTGTGTCGAGAATTGTTTAAAGTTTCGACTTTTTTGGCTTTCACTTCAATAAGAACGTGAATTTAAAGTTTGTGCCATATTTCCACGGAGTAGAGGCGCGAACGCTGACCCCACAATTTTATTATGCCATCCCTATTTAAGTTGAAACATACTTATCAAAGTATTCTTATATACATCTATATCAAAAACCCTCGTAAAAGTTTATTTATTGTTTTTTTCATTTTTTATTTCCATATTTGGGGGGGGGGGTAGGCGCGAACACAGACACCACAATTTTTATGAACCACCGTTTGCCTGATCAAGCATACCTATTCCTGATTCTCGATACATCTTCTATCATTATATGTAATCAGTTTTTTTAAAATTTCTTTCCACTTATCTAAAATAATATTGCACAAGAATATTCTAGACACTGGTTAATAAATATATATTTGTTCTTTTTTTTTCTTTTTTTGTTTGTTTGTATATTTGTATAACACTCCCCCAGTATATATAAACTAAAAACATCGACCCTCTCGTCAGTGACCACACCCCTTGAAAAAACCCGCATGATACAGGCGAAACGTCGAGCCTCCGGTCTTCCGCTTCCTTTTCACCTCATAACGACGGATTGTATCCATTTTAAAATTCATATATATATATATATATATATATATATATATATATATATATATATATATATATATATATATATATATATATATATATGAGAATGCAAACGGGGGGGATTCGTCGATTATCTTAAGTAAGTATTCGTTATAATGTATGGACGTAGATAGTGGTCACTTGGAATATATATTTAATCGCAGAAAAGGAAGTATTGATTTTATGGGGTTTGGCTGTAGTTTCGATGCTAGAATACGTATAAGTGAGGATTGGTTTTCGGAAAGCCTTCTCCTCTCAAACTCTTAAACTTTGGAATTCCCTCCCGGTTTTCTGCTGCTGTGACTGTACTAACATGCAGAAATTTAAATGTAATGTAAACAGACATCTCGCTGCTAAACTCCTTACACGGTGTCCCTGTAGGTAAGATCTTATGTGCCCTGTTTTCGTTCGTATGAATCGTTGGTAAGACAAAGTTGGACGACAGTAACGTTTTTCGGTAAGGCCGAGAACAGCACCAATATCTATAATATAAAGCTGGATGTGTGTGTGTGTGTGTGTGTGTGTGTGTGTGTGTGTGTGTGTGTGTGTGTGTGTGTGGTCACGAATAGGCTCCTATATGGTTGACTATTTTAAAAAAAACTGATTACATATAATGATAGAAGATGTATCAACACACAGGAATGGGTATGTTTGATCTGGCAGAACGGTGGTTCATTAAAATTGTGGGGTCTTCGTTCGCGCCTGGTCCACAAAGTATGAAAATATAAAATTTAAAAATTGAAAAAAAAAAAAACGTTTACACGTGTTTTTGATATAGATGTACATAAGAATACTTTGATAAGTATGTTTTAACTTAAATAGGGATTGTATAATAAAATTGTGGTGTCTGCGTTCGCGCCTGGCCTCCATAGAATGGAAATAGGCACAAACTTTAATAAAGACTTTTCATATCTATCTGCGTAAGTATACTTTGATAATTATGTTTCAGTTTGGAGAAATATGGTATAATAAAATTATGGGGTGTTCGTTCGCACCTGACCTCCATAGAATGGAAATATGTCACAAAGTTTAACAAAGTTTTTTAATATGGATCCAGAGAATATTGTGATAAGTGTTTCAGTGTGAACAGGTATGGTATAATAAATTATGGGGTTTATCTATTTTATTTTTACTTCCATCATATTTTGCTTTGGTTTTGATACCCCCAAATTCAACCCAAATTTACAACCCTTCCTTTTCATAACCTATCATACTTTCATAAATCAGAGTCCATTTTCTTTGCGCTGTTTTTGAACCCAGTCAACGACGTCTACTTTTGCTAGTTTAATATAAAGTGGCTTTTTTTTACGTGGAGGACCACTTATCAAGGCCCAGCAGCCACTCGGGGATAAGGGTTATTGCGTTTACAGTAATCAGTGGGATAGTGTTGTAGTATTCTTTAGTATTGGGGATTTGATTAAGTGCCATTACTTAAAGGGGGCGGTTCAGGAATTTGTTTATGTTGGACTTGAAGACATCCAAGTTGAAGTCAGGTGGGAAACAGGCAAGCGATAGAGAGTTCCACATGCGTGCAGTTCTAAGAAAGAAGCTTTGTTCATGGAATCTACTTTTTGATTTAGGCACAGATAAAGAGTGGGGAAAATTATTGACAGTGGTTTCAACTAGACGGGTGTTTATCGTGAAAGATTGGTGAGAGGTGACCAGAGATTGGAGCTCAGACGAGCACTTGCCATGGAAATAACGATAAAACAAAGATAGGCTCGCAACGTCTCTTCTGTGGGAGAGAGGTTGCAGGGAAGAGAAAAGGGCTATAAACGTTGTGTTTTATATTAGTAGATGTTCATATTACAAACATGCGATTAGTGAATAAAGTTGAGTTAGTAGACACAAGTCGAAATGTTAATAGTGTCAATATGCGCGTGTAAGTAATATACATATGTATTTGGCAGCGTGGCACTGTGTGTATGTGTGTTGGTTTACCTTGTTCTTGTTGATGCATGTATAGCTGTGAGTGGCAATTCGTTTTTGTTCGCTTCACTGTTGCTAATATGTTGGAACGTGTATGCAAAATGGAAGAAGCTGGCGTGTGAGG
>NC_136495.1:53053388-53155888 GCF_053919585.1 Euprymna scolopes | reverse complement strand
ATATAAGGTTTAGTATCATTATATTTAGCTTTTAATGTTCGTAAGAGGGCATAAAAGTGGTGCAAACTCGTTCTGTTCGAGGAATTTATTTTACCCGTTCTGAGACCAGTATTCTTAGTGGAGCAGATTGCTGAAACAATCTTTCACTTGGTGATACAAGCACCAAAATTGAAATTTATCAGGTTTTCTTCTATGGCCATCTTGAAAACTGCAGCCATCTTGAATTTTCTGATGGCTAACGTTCTTTTCTTAAAATGTATGTTCTGAACGTCATTTGTGCCAATTTTGGCGCTTGGTATCACTAACTGAAAGATTCTCATGGAATATTGAGATAACCTACCCGACTACTTTCTCACATTTATATAAATGTTTTTTTTTTGTTTTTGTTTTGTTTTTTGTTTGTTTTTTTGGTTTTTTTTCGTTTATTCATTAAACCTTGTTTCTTTTCCACTGACATTTAATTTAATTTGTCGTATATAAATAGTCAAATCGAGAGATCAAGATTTGCAGTCGAATCTTCCAAATGATTTGTTGCATATATCCAAATTTTATTACGATTTATTGGGAGTATAGAGTACCGGGATAGTGTTAGGGTAGGTGGCCTGAAGAAAGAAAAGCTGGTCTAAAAAGTGATGAGAAAGATAAAATGTTTGCATTGTTGCTGAAGTTATAGCTCGAAATGAAATATTCGATTATCTTTTTCCCTCCTTTCGTGCAACAACAAAAAATATGGCACGGATACGGTTTCATTGTTTGGTTTTCAAGATTCAAGAATTTATCTTCCCGCTTCTCCGAACAAAAACTACTTCCGGTTGACTTGTTGGGTGTCGCCGTTGCTTCCGCCGTCGGCAGAATTCCGACCAACGAGTGGTCGCGGTCTCTTCGCATTTCCAGGGTGGTCTGCAAAGAAAGGCCTAACGCCCACTGATGGACTTTGTGTCTGAAACGCCTCGAGCAAATCACTCATTAAAATGTACAACGGCGAAAACGATTAACAACAGCAGCAGCTATACTAAATCAGTTCGTTAAGAGAAATCGCGCGATTGCCTTGGGGCGTTTCAAAACTGCAAACCTTTTGTCTGGCTAAATAAATAAATAAATAAATAAATAAATAAACAACCAAATTAAGGTGAAAAGAAAGAAAGAAAAAAGGTTTTTAATTTAATATTCTGCCAGTTTTCAGATATTAAAGAGAAATTAAAACAAAACAAAAATACAGAAAAAAAGAAAGAAAAAAATGTGTCAAAATTTGAATTATATCTGACAGCTTCAGTAAATGATCTAAAACCTTCGAAAAGAGAAGGCCTTGGGAATTGACGTCACAGTGGTTGGTGCTTACTTAACGAAGCGTGCTTATAATGCAAGTCGCATAAGACGTGCGGTGCACATTCGGCACTAGCTATCTATGATATCCCACCCTGGACAATCCTACAGATAGATGCTCGGAAAGGATGGCTTCGCAGTGCTGTGGAGATTTTCCTAGGTGTTATTTCTTATTTGCTAAAAATGTTCACTGATATGCAAGAAGGTAATCATGTTAGAAGTAGCAGCAGTAGTGAATGTTGTTTTTTACGTATTGAGTCTCAAATGGGCAAAATCAACAATCATCAGTTTCTATAAACCAAACATAGACGCAAAATATTCACTCCAAATTTCAGTGCATACTATAAAAATCCGAACACTGTTTTGCTTTCCCTGCTTCCGGTTTTTACTTCCAAGGACAATCCACGTGTCGTACGACACTTTTGTCTTATTGTCTTGAGTCGTCAATAAAAACACAAGTTACTTTTTTTATTATATTCTTTCTTTCGATAATGCCCTATCGTCAATAATCGTCTCGTCAGGAGATTTGATCTTGAATGGATTACACGCTAACCAACTCTTCATTTTCCAGATTGTTTAATGTGTGGTTATCTCAAAGAAAATGCCTAACAAAACAATCCCTAAACAATTCGTGAACCGAAAAGGGGCATTACAGTCAGCAGTATCAGTTTTATATCCGTTCAATGATACAGAGAGTGGCACTTTTGTGATCGTCTAATCAGTTATAATATAACAGTTTTAAAACTTTGAAATGTACACATCTTAATGTATAATTCATGGCTTAAGTTAAAGAGATACATAAAATTTGACTGCATAATCAGAGGAGAACATGATTTTACATAAACCAAGTTTCATGTTAAAATAGTTTTTAAAAAATAATAAATAAATGGTGAAGAAATGACAGGATTTCGTGAAATAATGAAGTCCGTGTTTTGATCCACGTTTTTTTAAGGGGGTTTATTACAAAAAATGTCCAATGAAAAACACGAATTTTGTCACATTTAAATTCTTATAACTTTTGAACCATTCATGGTATTTGCATTATTCAAACAATTTTGAACTCGTTTTTTTTTACACAACTCTTTTCACCCAAGTTGATAAAATAACAATCAGCTAAAAAAAAAAAAAATCAACTTGTGATGCCTAAAGGAGGTGTTATTCTGAATGAGCTTTACATTCATTGGACTTTAAACCTCCAGGTTTTTATCTGTGTGGTTACCTTAATCTGTCTAAGCAATCTGCAGACTATTTCCAAACTCTCAGAGTCAAGCGAAAATGTGTCAGAATTGTTGAAAATTTTGCATATTAAGGTGTGATCATCATTGAACACACTGAACGCCGACAAAACAAAAACCGTTGAACATTCATAACTGAAACTTGATGAATAACTCAGTGACAGACTGAAGTTTATTTCTATCAAATATGGTTGAATTGCAGAAAGGATTGTAAATGTTGTTGACGATTCCATGAGCAATTCCATTTGGGGAAGGGGAATCATCCTATACTTTTAGATGGTTAGACCTAATAACTTGTAATTTGGTCAAACTAATACCATAAGTATGTAAAGTTTTAAATATATCACAACTCTTAATGATGAGACGGTTACCAAAGTGTATCCCTAATATAATTGAATGGCGATAAAGCAAAAATTGTAGGAGGTTGATGCGTGATACTTTGTGGACCGGTTAGATACAGAGTGAAGTCTGTTTCGACCGATTTTAGTAGAAATGCAGAAAATATTGTAAATTTGTTACCGATTCCTTGGATGGTATTATCGATTTAAAAGTGTGTTTGTCTTTTCAATCGTTCTTATGAATCTGAAAATGTTCAGATTCTCAAGAAATGAAGATAAAATGGTTGCTTAAGTCGTACGTCATTTTTGGTTGCTTAGGTAGATTTGAGAGAGAGAGAGAATGGGAAGTGAGATAAGTGGAGAGAGAGAGAGAGAGGTGAATAGCGAGGGGGGAACGGAGGAAAGGGGAAGAGAGGGGGCATTAGGAAGAGAACGAGGGAGGGGAAGTATATAGGGAGGGGAGTGAAAGAAAGGAAAAGACGAGACATAGAGGGAGAAAAGGGTAGAACGAGAAAAGAAGGGAAAGGAAGAGAAAGAGGGAAAGAAGGAGAGAAGGAAGAGAGTGGAGAGAGAATAAGAAAGAGGGAGAGAATAAATTGAAGAAGAAAAAGAGATGGGGAAGGGAAGAGATTGAGAGTATGGCGATTACCATAGATTTTAAAGGGTCGCCATTTCGGTTGGTCTTAAGAATCATTAAAACAAACCTTGGCTGCTTCCCAATCTACGCCCTGTTGACTTATAATGTAAAAATCCAAATAAAAGAACAAGCTTTGAATTTGAAAATCATCTCAATAGTTAGTTCTATTAGTTCGAACTAACAGAAAGACTGGACGTTGCCCGGAATTTAATAAGGAATATTACGTCATTTTTCACTCATATCGCCATGTTACTTTTTTTTTTTTTTTTTTTTTTTACATAGGCGTCACCACTTATCAAGGCCGATCGGTCACTCAAGGATAAGGGTTAAAGAGTGTAGAGTAGTCAAAAGGACAATATAGTAATCAATAGTAATGGAAGTTCGGTAAATTTGTTAAGTGGAACGGCTCATCAGAAACTTGTTCACAACCATATTATAGACAGCTGGAAAGCAGGAAAACGGAAGACAATTCCACAGGCGTGCAGTTCTAAGAAAGAAGCTTTGATCATGGAATCTATGTTTAGGTTTAGGCACAGATAAAGAGTGGGGAAAATTATTGATAATGTTTTCAGCTAGTCTAGTGTTTCTTGTGAAAGTTTGGCGAGGGGGGACCATAGATTGAAGCTCAGTCGAACACTTTCCATAAAAATAACGATAAAGCAGAGACAAACTCGCAACATCTCTTCTGTGAGATAGAGGTTGCAGCGAAGGGAAAAGGACATCTCCCACCAGGCCACGAAGTCTATTTTGAACCCTATCAAGGCAGGACAAGTCTTTTCTAGCAGCTCCTGCCCATATGTGGCAACAGTATTCCATCCTTGGACGTATCTGGCTCTTATATAGATAGAGAATTGCATCAGCAGTGAGATATCTACTGGATCGATAGAAGGATCCAACCATTTTTCCAGCGGCCTTGGCAACAGATTTGATGCACGTATTCCATTTAAGATCAGGAGTAAAGGTCAAGCCCAGAAGCCTGTCAAAACATAAGGCCTCCCCAAGACGAGAGCCATTCATTTTAATTGATGCCAGATGGGGATCAGAACGTTGATGATGTAAACATAGAAGCTTGGTTTTAGATGCATTAAAAGTAACCAGCCACTCCTTTCCCCATTGTACAACGTGATCAAGATCAGAGGAGAGAGAATCGGAGAGAACTTGATCGTTTACTGTCTTAGATGTGCTACCATAGATGGTAGTGTCGTCAGCAAAAATGTCTACGAATGATGTAAGGATGTGATTTGGAAGATCATTAATGTAGATCAGGAAAAGAGTTGGGCCCAGGATGGACCCCTGAGGGACTCCAGCATTAATACTGTGAGCTTCTGATTTTTGCCCATCAACTACTACTCTTATGAACCTATCAGAGTGAAATGATTTAATAATTGAGAAGACATTTCCATCTATACCATAGCTGGAGATCTTGTGAAGTAAACCTTTATGCCATACCCTATCAAAGGCCTTTGATATGTCAAGAGCAATTGCCCTAGAAAGGTTGCCTCTGTCGAGAGATTTGCTAATCCTATGAGATATAACTGTAAGCACATCTGCTGTAGATCTAGCAGAACGGAAACCATATTGTGTGTCACTAAGAAGGTTATTTTTGCTGAGATGGTTGATTACTTCTCTATTTAACACAGATTCCAGCAACTTACTCATGACGCACAGGAGACATTGGCCTGTACTGAGAGGGGGATGAATGATCACCTGAATTCTTGAATACAGGGCATACTGATGAGATTTTCCAGGGTGATGGGAAGCAATTTTCCTTAAGACAACGTTTAAACAGTTTTGTAAGTATGGGTGCTAGTTCTGGTTGAAGTTCTTTTATTATTTAATAGCGGGGGTACCCTGCATTTCTCGGGTGTGGAAAAGTTTTATGGTAAAGAGTATTGAGCAACGGAGCCCTAAAAGAATTTTTTTTAAAAGTTAACCAACCCCCTAACAAAATGAAAATAGCATCGAGTACCCACGCGAGCGAAAAATTAGCTACAGTAGCCAGCCTCTAACCTGTAACGCAAGGAGGAAAAGAAGGTAAAAAAAAAAACAACTGTTTAGCCCTCACGCCCACCGTGACAAACGACGTTGCCAGGTTTCGAAATAAGGCTAGTCATTGCAAGGCATATGATGACTTTGCAAAAATATTGATGAAAACAGTGACCCCCCACCTTGTAAAAAATGGCCCAGTTGACGGTGAAAGAATAAATGTTTTTGACCAATTTTTGGATATTTGTCGGCTGAGAGACTGAGCTTTAAAAGGATATCAATTTTGTCAGTGTTTGTCGCGCGTGTCAAAAGTTTTAGGGAGACATACAAATATACACACACTAACAGACGTTTTAGATTTATATTAAAGATTTTATTTTTTTAACTGAATTTTCGTCTCTTAATGTAGTTGAAAGAAACTGAATTTTTGTAGAACAACTCTAAATCAGTGTCTTGTACGAATGGTTTAGATTTCATTAAAATCGGATACCATCATCATAGCAGCTCTGCTCCTAGCAACAGGGCTAATAATATTTGCTAGATATCAAACACCGATGCACAAAACAAATGGCATACAAACATCGACACTCCTTAATCCACTTCACCTTTAATTCCTGCTTTCTACAACTTGTAGCAGTTCTCGATCCTGTCCGCAACATAATCATAATCTCCTTGTTCATATCTACAACAGCAGCCTCACGTTTGGCCTTCGGGCCGAGATCAAGGTGTAGTGTCTGTTCCGACAGATGCTGCAAGCAAGGACCAGATGTGGGGGCAACCCCACATACCTGACCTTTAACCAGTTTCCATTTCCCACCTCTCGGAAGCTGGTCCCCTTTTTCCCTTCCCCCTCCCTTCACTCCTCACATTAAAAATTGGCCTTGTGCCTAATTTGCTCGGTGGGGGAGCAAATAAATACCATCTACAACAGCAGCCTCTACAACTAGCAGAACCTCCTAACCCGCACACGTTCTTCTCTTCTTCCTCATTCTACTCTAGCAGCTCTTTCTTAGAACCATATTTTATTTTATCAAAACAAAATCCCAATTTTATTGTTACATTTAATCATATTTTTCATTTTTTTTTTAATTGTCAGCACAAGTCACAATACCATCGCTGACCTTGCTCCTGTCTCAGCTCAGATATCCACAGTAAATGAATTTATCTTAATATCGCACGTGTGTGTGTGTGTGTGTGTGCGCAAAATGTTAGGATTTAGAGTTTTCAAATATGAAATCCGTCGCGGTTAACCACCTGACGAAGGTCAGAGGAATAGTTAGCCGAAACGCTGTGAAACAACAACTATAAAAGATGAGGATAATAGTCCTCAAATAAATAAAATATACAAATTACTCACCTCAAAAGAATTCCAACAATTAAAGAATTCATGAGATTTGTTTTGCTTACTAGTTTTCAAAACATTTTTAAATCTTAAAACAATCTCTTTTTAACACCACGTTTTGCCAACTAACCCTTTGGCCGGCTTTGGATAGGATTGAAACCGCTATCTTTAGACAATGCTCGCCTGGAACTATAGAGATTCAACGTCTCTATCCACTACACCACAGGCCCCGAAGATGAGGATAATAGTCCGCAAATAAGCAAATAGATAAATAAATCTTTGATGTTGGAGTATCTTCTCCAAACATGCAGCCGTTTTGAATATGTGTGTTGGAAATGTCATGACGCTTGGAAGTAAACGAGAAAAGGACAAATAACGAAGACGCGACTGCATGTTTACAAATATACGATGTAAACATGCACTATGCCGTTGCATGTTTAGCGGGTTGCAAAGTGACAATGTATGTGAATAGAACAGATTTGTTGCAAGTGAGAAATATTTAACAGAACAAAGAAACCACACAGAACGTTGTGAAATATATCTGACGAAAAGGAGACCCGACGTTGTCCGGGATTCAATTAACATCCACACTTCAAATACTTTTTATTATCATCAAAATCAATGGAGCCGACCATGTTTTCAATCAAATCGATTGATTACTTGCTCCAATTGGGGACCCACTGCGGTGCACCAGGAAGCTTCACATGCCTCCCCGTGGTGACAGTCTACAATACATTGAAGTGTACATTGCACTGTAGAGAACTTACTGTTGATTTTATAAAATTATTTTTTTATATACGGACTTGAAGTAAACTTTAAAATGCAAAAGTCCACTATGATGGTTTAACGCATCCCTGTCTTACCAAAGAACTTACTGTTGATTTTATATGCCAGGCCTTTCTGCTTGTGCAGGGATAGAACTTCTCAAACGCACTTTTGATGTTAGGCTGTATAAGGGTGTTAATCTTTAGTCAAAATCAGACCTTTCCTTCTTGAATCAGATTTTTTCAATGATTGATTTCAATACCTATCTGAGGCATTCTGATACAAAACCTATCTAAGAACACTCCCAGACACAAAGTATATTTGTAAAAATATGTTTGAAAATAAGATTAAAAAATAATTTTAAAAAAGATAATTAAAAAAAAAAAATCAAAAAAAATCAGCCCAATCGTTTCAGACTCCATAGGGTTTGCTTGAACTGGTGCACACCCAGATAAAGTGCCTTTTTATATATATATAAATAGGGGCATGGAGTTAAGAGACTCAGAATTCTATTTTTCCACTTGAGAAAATATTATTAGATAAGAGATGCCCTGTGTTACGAACCACTTTAGTTTTTTTTTTTTTTTTTTTTGCCAGGAATAACACCCGCAACCCCCTGGGGATTAGGTCTTTGACGTTTATAGATAAGGCTCTCTATTGTCTTAAGTAGTTAGTTTCTGGGTGGTTAAATGGGGATGACTGGAAGAAAGACCATACATCTATGAATTCAGGTTAAAAGTACATATATTCCAGACGATTTGGCAGAGGAAGGTAGTGATAACTGTTCCTCTGAGCATGAGAGTCAGTTTGTCTTTTCTGGGGTCTGGCAGCATGAACATGTACTATGTGCAATCACCCGGCTATGATCGTCTCCTTCGTTTGGCTAGGTTACGGCATCCTATATAGGAGACGGTGGCTCTAAAAAAGGTCATGTGACCTACTAACGTCACTAGTGAAGCCAAACAGTGACGGATCTATAGTACTACTACAAAGGATGGTTATTTTCTGTTTCAATTCTCAAAGAAATTACCAAAGGGTTCATAAAACTGCTCCAAAAGTGACTATTTTCCGAAAGATAAAAACTTGTTTGCAATTAAAAGGGGATATTTTTGCCGAGAAAATACTGTGAAGTTTTATATTTGTTACTAATTCACACAAGTTAAAAACGCACCTGTGTTCAAATAATTTTAAAATGAGATTTTTTTTTTTTTTTTTTTTTTTTTTTTTACTATACAGTAATGTTCATTTTTATTTTAACTGTATATTTTCTTAAAAGGACAATAAGAAAAGAAAAGAAAAAAAGTGAATTTTGGACCAGAAAATTGGAAATTATTTTTTTAGTTTTTAAACGTGCTAAACAAATAATTTCTACAGATCCCCCGCCCCTCCTAGTCTGTTCTCTTAATAAAATTATTCATATATTTTGGACAAGTCTTAGTTTTCGATATCGGGAGTCAATAAACATTCCAAATGTTTAGTCTTGACTGTAAGTGTTTTAATTTGTCCATTTCTTTCTTTTAAATTTATTAAATTCAATTAAAACTTTTTTTTTCTCTTCTTTATTATATAAAAGGAAGTTTATGTGTGCGGCAGTTCGTTCCTTATAAACTCCGAAACGGCTGAGCAGATTTTTTTTTTTTTTTTTTCAATTTCACACCTGTGTGTCTGAGAGTGTTCTTACACAGATTTTGTATTGGAATGCATCTGATAAGTATTGAAAACCCCAATTTTGACCAAAGTTAACATTTATGCAACCTAACATCACAAGTACATTTGAGAAGTTTTATCTCTGCACAAGCAGAAAGGTCCAACCTATAAAATCAGTGGTGTGTGAAAAAAAAAAATGAAGGTTTCTTTTTAGAGCACAATTGAACCTGGTTTTTGTATTTTGAATTGTAAGCAAAGCCATTATTTACATATAATTTTATAAAATCAACAGTAGATTCACTACAGTGTAATGTACACTACAATGTATTGTGGATTAAGACACTGCAGGGAGGCATGTAGAAGTTTCCTCCTGGTACACTGTAGTAGGAAGGGGAGTCCCTGACTAGAGCACACAATCAATGGATTTGATTAAAATTTGGACGATTTCACTGATTTCGATGACAATAAAAGTATGAGAGGATGGAACATTTGTTGATTCTTTGATTACTGCATGGAGGCACGTGAAGCTTCTTTCTGGTTGATTTCACGGATTTCGATGACAAAAATATGGGAGTGTGAAATATTCCTTGATCAACATCATTCAATCCTGGGCAACGTCTGGTCTCCTTGCTATTATTAAATAAAGTTCAGATCGCGTTCGTTTATTTTTTTTTAATGCAATTTCTTGAATAAACAAACTTTACTCTTAAAATCCATGAAAGAACAGTGTTCATTTGCAGAAACACTTTTTCTTTCCATTTAATTCTAATTTCTCTTTTCCAATTAATATTAAATAAATTCAGTTTCAGTATAAATCATGTTACTTTTCTCTTTTCCAATGCAATAAGTTTTTTGTAAAAATCTTTTTCATTATTGACAGTAACTGTTCGACAGATCTTGCTTGTTTGAACCACAGGTGTGACATCATTTTTCAGTGACTAGGTCTCCTATTTATGAAGGTTACGGTTAAGCTAAGGCCGTCCATCAATCCATTCAATGCTGCAACAAAGAATTTTCATCCCAAGCAAAATATCACAAGATAAATAAATTAAACCATGAATAATGCTTATTGCTTAGGATAAGTGGTACTCTCTTCATTAATGGTTCAATATCAGACTTGCAGATCTTTATTCAATTAGACTATTATAGAGTCCCCCGGCTGAGAGGCCCAACTGGCTGGAGAGGCACACTTGTCCCTGAACAGTCTTGGTTGTTCTTACGAAAGCCTGCTCTCCAACGTTCAACTCCCACTCACTTCCTCCCTCTTCAAGAGGCCAAGTGCTACCCCTCCTATTTTTCAGGGATCCTTTCATCCTTGGCTGGTTCTGGTCTTTTGTTGGTGGTCATTGTTGAGCTATCCAGAGGAGACAGTAACTGAAAATAACATCTAACTGAACATTGTTTCTCTCACAAAACTGATCCCAATGAGTCTCCTGCATGAAATGAGGCACTTTTCAAACAAAGAATATATCTTGGGTGGTCTAACTCTGGCCAGAGATATTTTCAGCATTCTGCAGACCCCCCCCCATCCTCTTCCTCTGACCAAGCATTTATCCTTGTAAGATCTGTCACCCACATGCACTAACAAAACATGCTGCACAAAAACATATTTTTGAGAGATGAATCCTTATGATTTTTAGCTAATGCATCATGTTCATTGGACTTGTATTTGAATTTAGTCAGACTAAGATTTCTAATTTTGCAACTTATTTGCAGGAAGAAAACAAGCATCATTATAACTGTCACAAACTTTGATCATTTTAAAATGGAGGATGTTGCGATTTCATTTCGAGTAATGAGTTTTCTGTTGCAGGGCTCACTAAAGCCAAATTGACACTGCAACTTTGGACTGGAACAATGAGCGAACCATCATGGCCTGAGCAGGTGAACGTATAGAGACTTATTTGAAGTAAAAAAAAAAAAAATCATAGAAGGCAAATTAAAGGCTTCCATTTTATTAGCTACTACACTGAAGTGTAGGGGGCACCACTTCTTTCCCAGGATTACTCCAAGTATCCTTTACCCTCAACTTATAATGCTGAGTGTTTAGGAAGGCGGCATCAAGTACCACTTTTTGGTTTTTTGGTACAACTTGCCCATGAACTCAACACAGGTCTCCCAGCTTATCAAATGAACTGGATTTTTCAAAGACAAACGTAAGAGGAACATAAAACAGAATCTCCCTCTCTCAATAATAAAAAAAAATTAAAAAGTCGACTGCTTAGATCCTGTGACATCAAGATGATATTACAGTATTTATTTACCATAACCAGGTCAGGGTCATACTGCAAGCGCATCTTGTGTTGGTTCTGATTTTTGAATGAATGTATATACAACTTTCCTTTATAAAATTTTCTTTTGTTTTGAGTTTATTTACCTCGAGTAATAGTACTTAAGTGCGGATCTGATCATGTTAGTAATTTTAAACATTGTCAAATACACACACACACAAAACATTGTCAAACACACACACACAAAACATACCAAGCGAGATGAGGAGCAAAATACATAACATAAAAATAGAAAATCTATATGAATTTTTTTGTTCCGATTTATTAAAATTAAGAAACTGAGATGATTGAGAACATTTACAACTGTACCCGAAAATGAAAATTACCCCAGAAAAAAAAAAAAAAAAAAAAAAAATGAACTGAGGTTCATATTGCTGTTCTTATTCAAAACATCTACATGAAAAAAAAAAAAAGCCTTCACGAATAATACAAAATTAGCCTTCAATATTTTTTTTTTTATGTCTTTCACACCAAATTGTTCATACATATATATATCTAAATATTGAATAAAGTTTTTTTTTTTTTTACTTTTAAATTTTTTTTATTTTTTTCAAAACTCAATTGTCCTCATAATCATCGTATCCATCTTCAATTTTCTGTTGGTCCTGCAGAGGATGTGATGGCGGTGGAGGCTGGCTACCATTGGGCATGCCAAAATGTGCATTATGATCCCCAGAACCGCCACTGGCCATTGGTCCTCCTCTCATGGGAAAGCTTGGGTGCATGTCATAGCCAGGATCGATTGGTTCCTGTTTGATTTCTCTAGGCACAACGCTGCTACTCTCATCGTCATAACTAGGAATTGGAGGTGGCGGAACGTCCCCAGCATTTGGCTCGAGTTTCTCTCCGGCTCGGCCACGTTCACGAGAACGCCTGCGTTCTCTACTTCGGCTTCGTCGGCTGCCTCTACCCTTGCGATCTCGGGATCTGCTGCGTCGACGTTCACGGGACCGACTTCGCCTGCGTTTTCGATCTTTAACACGGACCTCTTCTTCACCTATTGGGGTGAAAGAAAAAAAAAAAAAAAAGGAAAAAATTACTTTCTCACATTTACCCAATTGTAACAAAATATACAAACCTGATTATTAAATGTTTGAGAAATGGTACAAAACCTGCAAACAGCTTTGGGTCTGGCCACAAAGCCAATAAATGGTACTTAAGAGTGGGTGACATACATTTTTTAGGTTTCGAGCAGTATATCAGTCAATTAAATCCTTGATCCACAAAACACAGCCACAAAGAACATAAAATATAAATTGTTCAGGACATATGATTCTTACATATACAAAATTCTTTCATTAGAAATAAAAAATAAAAAAAAATTGTTATAATATATTCGAAAATTTCGATCAGAAACTGACTTGATAAAATAATTTCATTTTTGACACATAATACTGTTTGAAAGCATAAATTCAATGCAGAAAAAATTGTATATTTTATACTTCATTACTAGTAAATTTGACTTTCTGATTGAAGAAATCCAACCACTGATAAACAAATTCCCCTCCCTCTAACTATAGATGAAAATACAAAAAGAAAATACTCCATATGTTTTTATTTTTACAGTTCGTTTGATAAAACAAAATTCTAAAAAATTACCTTCAGAAACCTTATCATCCCTTTCTCTGCTCCTTCTTCGTTCTCTGCTTCGACTTCGGCTCCGGGCACGCATTCCTCTTTCACGGCTTCTACTCCGTCTCCGTTCTCTGCTTCGGCTTCGGACTCTGCGACCTGGACCACCAACACCAGCACCACCACCGCCAGCCCCTGGACCAACACGCTCTCTTTCGCGACTCCGAGAACGTTCACGGCCACCACCTGCCATACGATCTTCACGATAGCTGAAAAAATAAGAATGTGAAGAAAAGTCAGTGTCATCGAGAAGAGAAATTTGAGTTGAAACTTTTTTTTTTTTTTTTTTTTTAAACGTATGAAAAAAAAAATAAATAAAAAAATAAAGATGATTCATTTTTGAACAGTATAAAAAATTTGGAACTAGCAAGACCAGTTGCTGTTACCTGGGACAACCATATCTGTTTGGGTGTTGCTTATAAACTCCGAAACGGCTGTTCTAGTCAATAGTGTTGTGTCATTCTTCATAACATTTTTGGTTACATGAAATTCTTTCAAAAAAAGCCTAATGTTATGAAGATACCAATTATTTCTAATCATTCTTTCATGTTCCTAATATTGTAGAATTTTTTTCTACATTCCATTAAGATGCATTTTACTGGATATGTTATTCCATGGACAAAGTATTTGGGGGGAATTTCGGAAAAACTGCTAAAGAAAAAAAAAGAAAAAATACTTACCCTTCTCTACCAGGATTGAACTCATCACGGCCAGAAAACCTTGTGTTTTCCTCAGGTCCACCTTTTCTGGTTCCACCAAGACCACCACCTAAAATATGGAAAAGCAAGTTTGCAGAAATCAAAACTGTGATTATCTTTTAAATTCGTTTTAAATTTGCAGAAATCAATCATGATTTTAATTATCCAAATAATGTGTAACTATGCCTGCACTTTTGATCGATTGTCTTAATCTAAACATGTGCCATTGCTCGTATAAGCCGTGTCTAGATTCCATTGTTGGCAGGAAGCCATAGTTCACAGCTTGGATAAATAAAGAAACACAGAAATAGGCATTGTAGACATTCAACTTGTTGGACACTATTGTATGCATTTCATCAGGTTCTAGTTAAACATGAGAATTAAATCTCGCATCTCTCAACTTAAAAATCTTAGCCAATTAACTTTTGTTGTGATTATTTACAGTTAAATTATTTTTATTTGATTCCGTCACTGTTCTTTCTTTCAGCATGATCATTCTTTTATTAGAGCACCTTTTGAATATATACGTATGTGTTTGTTTTGCCATAAATTGGGATGCTCGTTCTTTGTTTTTGTTTTTTTCAGAACTTTTCCGGATCCTCTACCTTGATCACCACCTCCAAGGCTGTTAACGGTTAATTGTCATAGCATTGCTCATCTGTAACTCAAACGATTTGTTCTTTCATTATTTAGATTCTTAGTTAATCTTTCCTGATTGTTGTTGCTGTTGGGGGGGGGGGGCATTTCATAATATTGCAGTAGTTTATCTAGCTTCAAGAACAGATTAAAAAAAAAAAGTCGGGTTGCAACAAGATTATATGTGGCTTTTTAAAAACAATTTTTCCACATAAGTTTAGACTAAGTGGCACAATGGAAAATTCCATTGGAAGTGAAGAGATTAGAATATCAGAATATGATGCCAGGAAGAAACAGTGGATACGCCAATTCTCCTTTTTAACAACAATTAGTGAGAGCCATCATGATTTGCTGTCGACAGATGTTCCTAGCATGAGAGAAGGCTTCTGATGTATTATGCAAGATAAACGTAAAACCCTCAAATTATTATACCCCAAATGATTGTGTCATTCTTCATAACTCTTACAACTGCTGTTACTAAAAATTAGACGAATGCAACAAAGAAAAACATCATTATCCACTGAGCAACAATTTACATGTTAAGACAAACAGCTGTTTCTGTTGACAAAAGATAATTTGTGGGAATCAACAATGAGAAATTAGTGGCTTAATTCTTCTGCTAGCATAGAACTAAGCGGAGTTGTAGAGGTTCATTCAATGATAGTTTTGTTATAGATTCATACAAGAAATAAAACATTTTGGAATCAGCATGCTACGTCCAATTGACCCCCCCCCCACACACACTTCATTAGTTCTATACAATTATAATTGCTTTCAACCCTGTATACTAATCAACTAATAACGGACACAAAAACATAAAAGCCACTTGTTCAAACTTAACATTTTTCCACAAAAATCCGTGCCTCTGTTCAGTCCCAAAAGACAAAGAATATCCCCTGTAGGGGCAGCTGCGCATGTAATTGTGAGGCAAGGGTTGCACAATCCCAACCACACCTCTCTTGAATCAGCACTGTTTAAGCCCAAGGCAAGGAGAAGTTCAGAACGATTGGAAACAATGCAGAGATAAGCAGAGAGCACATACAGCACCTGAAAGTCCCAGATGGTCACCCAGGTTCAACGTTGCTTAACTTTGGTGATCCAGTGGGAACCAGTGTATCAATGTGATTATATTCACAAAAAATCAACTAAAAAAAAAATCCAACTATTTACAATTACATCCAAAAACTAAATACAAACATTCTGCAAGACTCATTCCTAATACAAAATTTAAACAACCACAAAAAAAACAGTCAGCCAAAAGTAGGCACACATACAGGTCAAAAAAGAGGAAACAACTATGCTCAGTTTCCCTTGCTGGCAATAAGGAAAGCAACAAACTTACATTCACACACAGACAAAAAGCACAGTTTATATTGACTACTGAACTTACCTACACACAGTGTCACACTCACAATGCCAGTTGTTCTTTACAGTGGAAAAATCTTCAAACTTAAGACGCAAATAATTAATCCTACAACTTACTTTCATACCTTGTGTGTATAGAGATGTGTTCATTTATTATATTTTTACCTTTCTTTCATAATCTATCATTTATTGTACAAGTCATGCTACACAAAGACAAATGGCCATCATCAATATCATATCTCTACTAGAGATTATGTTACAGTCTCATGGAGAATAGTTTAGCCTTAGACAAAACCATAAGAAATGCACAAAAAAAAAAAAAAAAAAAAAAAAAAAAAAATGAACTTACCTAAACGCCGTGGCCTCCATCCTTTCACTGTGCGTCCTCTTTCAACATCAACCAAAACTCTTCGACCATCAATTTTTCGTCCGTCTGCATGCTTATAGGCAGCTAAGAATATCAAATCAGTAGAGGAAAGAAAACCTTAATATCATCATAGAATCACAGTGATCCCGACAACAGCTGAAAGTTGTTGATTGAGATCGGAAAAGGTGAAAAACAAAAGTTAAAATCTTAAAAGTTAACATGCAGTGGTAGAGGAGGGGAAATGGGGCAGATGATTTCAGCCAAAAGCTGTTGCAAGTGACAATATTTTCATTTAAGCGATAAACTCGAAAAAGAGTTGAAGAGAAAATGTTTGAATTTTATCAGAAATACAAGACAGAATTGCAGCCGTAATTACCAGCAAGAACAGGAAACTATTGATGATCACCTGATGAAAATCAAATCATTGACAGAAATGATGAGAGAAAAACTCTTTTAGAGAAAAGTAACAAAACAGAACGAGTACCCATTTCCTTTTTGACAGGAAGAAAACAACTACCTATACTTAGAGTGTGCGCAAGTACAGCGATATATACAAACACACAAAAACTGCATAAACACTTTATAGCCGATGACTAAATGTTAATTTCAGACTGGAATAATTTAGAACGATAGTGACCAGATTAAAGTTGAGGAGAGTTCCAAACAGATCTGCCTATGCAATTCAAATTGGAAGTAAATTTTAATTGTGCACAATGTTAAACAAAAGTGCCAAAAATCTATGAACATAGACCACCCCAGAAAACAAGAAAAACTTGGCACAACTGTATCGCATGAAACAAATCTGTTTGAAACTCTCCTACCTACCCGCATGTCAACTAGATTATTCCAAGTTCCAACATTGTCGCTTCAGTAGACTTTTCCTTTCTGCCATTTTTTATTTCGGTTGTACAAGAAAAAAATTGAATCATTATCAGCTGTTAAACTCTGTAGACATTTTATTGGGACACCTTGTACCTGCACAAGTTTACACACACAAAAAAAATAGCATAAAACACTGGAGCTCTTGAAAGATAGATATGATTGTTTGGATAAATCGCTAAAGAACCACAAAAAAAAAAAAAAAAGTTTAAAGAAAAAATATCAGGAGAAAATGACAAAACAAGTCAAGATACTAAATTACAAAAGATGCATATGGCTGCAATTTCTGAGGCGAAAAAAAAACTTTCATTGAAATACGGCAGTTCAAGGAAAATTAAACCAACATTCTTTGGAGAAAAAATATCAAATTCTGCAAAAGTTTGAAAGATCTTTTGCAAAAAATTGTTCTTCCTAACTATAAAGTCCATGAAAAGACAAAAGAAAAATAATTGGAGACAATTGTCATCAATTAAACAAAAGAAAAATCTAAGTTATGGGAATCCTGGGGAAGGGTGGGAAGGGCACTTAACCATACTTACCTGAAGAATTTTGTTTTTTTAATTACCCCTAATATATATTTTTATTTTGAACAAGACAACTTACATGCAGTAATTGCTTTATTTATTTTTTTTTTTTTTTTAATAAACATTAAGAATATAATTAACAGTAATTATAAAAAGGGTTCACTTACGGCACTAAAATATTTCAAGAGAAGAAGAAGGTCCCTTCCCAAAATGGCTTTTGAGACGTGCAAGAGAAGCTGTCCGCCATATCCTGACGTCTACTCCATAGATATCCGTAGAATGACAACTTACCTGACTTACCTGGATGTCAGCATAAAATGAAAGACATCTGCATGTACACATACACACACACATATCCCAGTTAGTAAAAAAATCAATTAACAAACAGATGTCCTATGGACATGATCAGTCTTTACAAGCGACGGGATGGATTTACAAGAGAATAAAATAGCAATATATATATATATGTTCAATATATATGTTCAATTGTAATGCATCAAAATTCCATAATATTTTGATTCAAGTATACATGGATGCTATCAAGAGTTTTTTTTTTTTTTCATTTGGACGTTAAAACTAATATAAATTTGGGACAAAAGTTACACACACACACAAATATTCTGTCAGTCACATTCAAAATAGATGTAATTCATTTTATGCAACATCAGATCAATCAGTTTTAAAAACTATCTACATTCTTTTTTTTTTTGTTACTTACATCATTTCTTACTTATATAATTCTTACTTGTATGATTCAATATTTTTTTAATTATATTCTTTAAATTTTTTTTTAATTACGTTTTGCATAAGATTTATTTTACAACTAAAAAGTTTACTGCCAATTAGAAAAAAAAGGTGAATAAAATAAATCGTTCATTGCTTGTATAAAATCTTTATTTTAAAAAAAAAATTTATTCTTCAATAAAAAAAAAAATAAATAAAAACCTAATAGCTTATATTCCCTAATAATCTAAAGTGTGATGTCAAAGAATAAATATTTTAAAAATAATTTGGAGGTGAATTTTTGTTATTTTAAAATAGAATTTAAAAAAAAAAAAAAAAAACTGTTTGAAAATTTTTTTAAAAAATCCTGCACTTGGCACTTTAGAATTCGACTGCATACTCCACTTTATATAAGGTGCAAAATTATCAAACTTTAAAAACTACAAATCTTAATTTCAGATAATTGTGGGGAAAAAGAAAAAAAAAAAAAAAAAAAAAATTTATTTAACAGCTATATATTACAGTGTCTTGAGTGTACCCGGTTTCATCAATCTGGTCAACGCAGAATTGTTATTGAAGAGAGAAGGAAAAAAATCAGTGGTTGGGTTTGGCCCATGTTCATTTTCTTTTTTGTTTTATTTATTTTTTTGTTTCCCCCGGTAAAAAATATCCTGTGTTTTTTTTTGTTTTTTTTAAACAAATTATCTGTTGCTAGTATTTGTGTAAGTAGGAAGCCGAGGGGTTTACAATTTTGTTTTTTTAAAGGCTCTTTTTGTTTAGGTGGGTATTCATTCAGGTAAGTTTGCTTGGAAAAGTTGTTTATATCCCACAGCATGAGTGGGGGTACATCTATATTCCTGAATGGGCAGACGCATGTGTGTGTATATCTATGCAGACTTTTTTTTTTTTGACATATTTCATTAAATATTATGGCATGTGACTGCATATATTTCTTTTGATTGGTTCAAATCTAATAAAGATCTAAAGAAAGATATGCAGACACACCATGGCATATTTTATTTGGAATCTGCTGGTTCCACATTATACTAATTTATAGGATGACTTAAAATTCCACTCAGGGAATTATTAATAAAATTTATAATCCTTTCTGTAGTCAAACCATATTTGGTACAAAGACTTGTCCAAGTTTCAGTCTGTTATTTTTATCATCATTCAATGATAAATGCACATGGATGCAATATACTCTTCTCTTGACACTGTCTTCATTTTAACTATGATGGCCTTCCTCAGTGCAGGAACAGTCTGGAGATTGTTTGACATTATCTTGGAGGTAACAACACAAAAATTGAGGGAGGGGGGAGGGGTATGATTCAGTGATTGTGTAGTCCATTCAGGATTACAGCTAGTGATGAGATAACCAGCAAAGTAGTACTCCACATAATTTAGTGGCAATAAAACAAAGACAGTTGCAGATTCCATGAATGGTATTTGGTGGTGGGATGTAATAAAGGAGTTGAATTATTGTGGCATATCAACTCTTTTATAGTAAGTTAAGGCTGGGAAACACTTTTCCAAGTTGTTAAAATAAGAGTAGTTGGATTTTATTTAACCAATAAATTGGCGGAATGAAAGGATTCATACTTTTCCTACATTTTATTATCGACTTATCGACACTTGATGTCAGATTGATCTGATTGAAATTCATGTGTGGAAACAACTACAGCAAAGAATAACAAAGAATGTTTTCCTTTTTTTTTTTTTTTTTTTGCAAAAAATATTTGGACACAACATCTACTTGGGTTGTCAAAAATAATGTTTAAAACTATATGATGTACATTATTTATGTTGGAGTCATTTTTAGAGACTGTTACATCAAAGCAGAATGCCAAGACAACTTAACACCATTCCAATCAGTAACAGAGCCATGGAACTTTGTTCAAATAAAACCATGACCAGATGCCTGTGGAATGCACAACTTCTGGTTGGGATTTAAATAGAAACATTTTTAAGTTAGTTGCCTATTACGAAATGAGTAGACGACGGTTTGTTAATTTTCCTTTTGACAGCTTCATAACTCACTTCCCTTATTTTGTCCTTTAGTCCTCACATTCCATGAGCAATGTTTCTGACAAAAGGGGAAGAATTGCTGTTTTCTGAATCAGAATCTATCCATCTATCATTGATTAGTCTAGAACCTTGTATTCTATTTTTAACTCTTTATATTAAGTGTCTTTGCCTTGTCTGGAGTGATTTTAATTTAAAAAAAAAAAAAAAAAGTGTAGTGGTTCGCACAAATGTTTAATTGTTTATTAGGGAAACTTTTTCTTAACTAAATTAAAATGTGATCATCACTATTATAATGATGACTCAAAGCACACAGCCTCTTTTCCCCTTTTTGGTCTGGCCACTGAAGGGCAACAGGTTTGCAACACCTCTTTTGGGTGTAATCATCTAACATCCATTTGTTCAGTGCCTTTGTTGCTCAGACTAGTTCCTGAACATGCAGTCACCTCATCAGACTCATTCTGTCACAGTGCCTTTGAGATAGCAAGCGGTCAGCCATTGACCATGTCCATACAAATTATGTTTGGCATGCTTTCAGGAAGTCAGCTTTTTTTGTATCTCCATCGAGAAAGTTTTAATACTTGTCTGCATATTTCAATGCATCACTTGTACGTATCAATAAATCCCGTTATATTCTTACAAGTTTCTTTTCGTCTATCTTTTTTTTATGTGCACGAACAATTAAGAGACCAATAAAATAATCATCGCTCAAATGCTCAACTCGTGAAATCTACATCAGACTTTTAAAACAACGATTTTGCTTCGACTCAAACTCGACTGCTGTGATTACTATATTACAAAATCGTTAATATAACAATTTGCCAGTTGTGATATTACTAGAGCTTTGTCCCCATCATGTCAAAAGTATGGAAGATTTTTTTTTTGTATCGACATTAAAATTCTGTTGTCATGACGACCATAAATATTTACAATTGTACACTTTAAGTGATTAGATTTTTAAATCTAAAAGCGATCTTTTACAGAAAACCAGTCTACAGTCAATAAAAGTCGCCAAACGCTAGCGAGAAGATGTCACCTAGAGATTGTCGATTAAGGTTTGATCTTTTGTTTTGGTGCTGTTTTGCTTACAGTTTCTTTGAACCCAAGAGCTTACCCATATACAAACCTATAAACTGGCCACCATATTTTTGATCAATCAACATTGGAATTGTTAGGGCAACATAGTGCGCATGGGCCCACAACGTTCACCGTTCTGTAGGAAAAATAATAGAGAAACAAGTTAGCAGGCGGGGAAACAAATCGCTCTGCACCAAACCTTGTTACTCAGACATTAACTGGGGGGACAGCTATGGAGAACTAGAGTGGCATCAGTCAATTCAGGTACAACATTCAAAACTTACCTGAACAAAACTGACAACTTATGAAAGCCAAGGTAACACATTCCTTTGTTAACTACACCTTTCCATTGCAGCTAGTTCCTTCTGTTAGGTTTTGCATTTTGTCCAGAAAGTTTTTGATCAGCTTTCAATAGATTTACAGGCTTGTTTTTCTTTTTAATCCTTATTTGATCTCAATATATATTTTGTGTTTTAGATAACATTTTTTTTTTTTTTTAATTCTTTTTAAATAATTGAATTATACAAAGCATATGGCCAGGAAAATTTTAGCAGTAAGGTCATGTAAAGTAATTGACAAATTTAAAAAGAAAGAAAAAAAAAAAAAAAAAAGATATTGGGGAGGTTACAATCTACAAAACGGAAAGAGATCAAATAAAAAGAAAACTTACTTGACACTGAAATGGTGCGGATGAAACAACAAAATAATGATCAACATGAAAGAATAGTCAAGTTTTGGGGTTTGTGTGTGGGGAGAAGGGGGTGGGGGGGTATCTCACATCGAAAACTCTTCACTGACGGTCTACCTGATGAGGTTTTTATGGAAAGACTAGCCTGGGTGCCAAGCGTTGCCCGAGTGTTTGTAAGTGTGTGTTAAGCAAAACAAAATAAATAAATAAAAGTGGTAGTAGGCAGACAGGCTGGAACTCGTACCGAAAGAGGGGGGGGGGGATGTGACGCGTTAGCTGTTGCGCCCATCGCCAAACCATAAGTGACGTAGGTTTAAATTAAGGCTAGACAATTGAAAAGAGGCAATGACTTTCGAAAATATAAGCCAAAAAAGCAACCCTACCTGTTGAGAGTGAAGGAATTAATGATTGTGGCCAATTTTTCGATATTTATCGCCTGAAGAGTCGAGCTTCAAAATGATACCGATCTCGTGAAAGTTTTTGCGAAATATACATACATACATTTAAACAGATTTTTGTCCTTTATATTATACTAGCAGGGCTACCCGGCGTTGCTCGGGACCGTATAAACAATGAAAAAACAAAAGCAGATATTGAAAATATGTTTTATTCTTAGGGGAGAGGAATCTTTCATCTCAAGTTTTAGCGTTACAAACAAACATTTGTCTTTTATATATATAGATAATGACAGGTTTTTTTGGGGCCCCCCCTCGAAGATAACTGATCAGTTGACCAACTTCTAGTGGTCTGTTTGATGTGAAATTTCGATATTTGTCATCCGGGTGATGGGGCTTCGATATGATACCAAATTTGTCAAGTTTGGTTCCGTCTTTCAAAAGTTTTAGCGTTACAAACAAACATACATACATACACACAGACGTTTGGCTTTTATATATATAGATAAATATGTATAAAATCTCTTCATGGAAAGGGAAAAATATAGAGTAAATCAAAATAATCGACAGAATAACATTAGAAAATGAGAAAACCAAAAGAAATAGCACATAGCCTACAATAACCTCCTAAGCAGGTCAAGTAGAGATAAATACCATAAAGATAATTAAAACAATAATTGGTAAAAACAAAAAAATACAGACTTAATATTTACTACTCAACGATATTTTTGAAAATTAAAACAAATTTGTAAAAAACAAAAAAAAAAAATAAAACCAAATGTTAGTCACATTTGGTAACAAAAAATTAAAAACTCTTTACTGAATTGTTGAATGTGACTTACAAGAAAGGTTTTATCACTTTATTTTAAAAAAAAAAATTAGACAAGATATTGCTTGTGTATATTTATCACTTATATTTTTGGAAAAGGAAAAAAGATGTTTATCATGGTCTACATAGTTAATAAATGTCGCCATTTTGGCTCAATCGATTAGCGTGCTATACTTAGATAAAGGATACGAGTTCTCATCTCACACGGGACATATTTATACTTTGATTTTGTTTCAAAATGAACTTTGACCATTCAAATGACAATATTAAACAGATTGTTTGGTTTCAACTTTTTCTTTTCTGTAATTTACAGAAATTAGAACTTACATAGAGTTTGTTTTTTGGTTTTTTTCCTAAGCCCTCTACCCTGACAACACCAAATACAGCTAGTATTTTTCAGTAAAGCAGGTCTTCCCTTTGTTGCTGAAGCCAAGAGATACTCAGAATGAGTATTTAAATGTTCGCCGTCCAATTTCAGTGTCAAGCACGTCCTAAGCAAGGCCCTTCATTATTGAAAGCATCAAAAACAACCAATTATGTTACCTGAGACAAGAGTGCAGGAAGAAAACCAAAATGTCAGCTTTCATATTTTAATCAATACAGATTGAAAAGATAAATTGGACAGGGAGGGGGTGCATTCCTAAATATTACACTAATTCAAGAGCAGCAGGAGGAGAGCGACAATAATAAATACTTAGCATTTGAAAAAAAACAAAAGAAAATTACCTGGATAACCACATTAAACGTCTTCTTTTTTTTTTTTTGTTTCTTTTTAAAAAAACTTTTGTCCCCTTGCCATTTACCTGAAATGTTTACCTGAATGTTGTGAAAATGCGAACCTTACCTTACATTGTATGCGTTCAACCGATAAACTTTTCATTTCCGCACGTTTTTGTTGTCATTGATCAAATATTTTAGTTGAAAAATAAAAGAAAAAGTCAGAAGAAAAAAAAAAAAAAAAAAAACCCTCCCAAGACGAAAAAGAAAAACATTTTTTTTTTTTAAATTTTCTCTCCATATTTCTTTTTTCTTTCAAGGAAGAAAAAGTTGATAAGATTAGGATATTTTAAAAATGTTATGCACACACAAACACACAAAAATGGACGGATCTTTTTACGAATAGGGGTAGGAGTAAAAAAAAAAAAAAAAAATATACTAATAAAAAAATTCCAAGAAACAACGAATTGAACTGTTTTGTATGTGTGTGCGTAAAATAAATTTTTAGTTTTTAGAGGGCAGTAAACCAAGTTTTTTCGAATCTGAATTTTAATAAAGTATTAAAATTTGGAACACAAAGAAATACTTAGATAAAAAAGATATTAATCAAGACAAGATGATTTCTAAAGGAACCAAAATCAGACAATTCTCAAACTGCTGCTAAACATTGTAAACCCTCAGACATTTTTTAAATGTTCATATATATATATATATATATATATATATACACATACATATATATATATACACATACACCCCCTTTAATTTGAGTTATCATTAAGAAAGATGAGAATCACACAAAGAAAACTTTTTTTTTTACATTATAAATGCAAAAGAAAAGTTTCAAATTTACTTAAATGAAATAAAATTTTGCCATTTAATTTTATTTTCTCCCCCCTATTGGTTAGAATAATCGTACACCTACTGAGAGTAAATGCAACCGTTCGGGGAAGCAGGACTTACAGTGCATATCTCGTTCATGTTCGTACTCAATGAACGCGTATCCTCGCATCTTTCCACTCTTGCTGTCGTTGATCATCCGAATCTATACAGAATGAAAAAAAAAAAAAAAGGAAAATTAAGAGTCATGTGTCAGGAAAAATAAAACTCATTTAATATAAAGAGTTAACGAGTGTAGAGAACATTAAGTGCACTAATTATGCTCACACCATTTTCTTTCCATAACAAAAAAAAAGCTTAACAGAAAATGCAACAAATTTCAAATGGAAGCAATTATTTGAGACAAAGTCTATATTAAAGAAAGGTTTTTGTCCAGAATTCTTTCTATATTAAAAAAACAAATACAAAGAAAAATCCATGTTGTAAGTAGGCATGATGAAATGAAAATATATTCCAAAATAAAGTCATAAATTAATCAAGTAGTTTATTTTTAAAGAAAATCAAATTTTAGGAGTAACTGGAGAGCAGCCATTTTGTCTGTCTTTTTAAAAACAGCCTTAAAAAAGGAAAGAGATGACTTAATTCAAACTTGTGAGTTTTGTTGTAATGCCTACGAATTCCCATTAATAATTTAAAAATGATATCTTTATGAAAATAAAAACTTGATCAATTTATGTAATTTTTTAAATATATATTTTTTTTGTTTCGTCATGAATACATACATCATACAGATTTTTCATTATTTTTTTAATATTGGAAATTTCTATATCAATAAAATAATTAAATAACTTCTTTTGCATCTCTGTATGTGTGCAAGTGTTTCTCACTTCTAAATGACGAGAAGTACCTATTGTTTATAAAAATACAATAGAATAAAATAAAACAATTCTTTTAATTTTAAAAACCTATATAAAAAATTTGAAGTCAAATACACTACAATGCAGTTTAGTTTCTTCGCAATCTCCGAGAGAAAAAAAAAAAAAAAAAAAATGAATAGATTTGTAACTAAAAATTTGAAAAACTTGGAAAACTATATTGTAAGAATTAAGTTTTAGAATCCTATTAAAAAAAAAAAAAAAAAAAAAAAAATGGATTTAAAAGCAAAGTAATTTGCAATTAAATTTTGATTGTTGCCCACGCGAAGGATTGAATCTTCAACCTCCAGAAGTCTAACTCACAATTGAATTTGATGAAGTACTTGATCCACTAGGTCATTTTTGATGGAACAAGAACAAGCTACACCATGGATTTAATTAAGTGTTCCGTTTGAAATTGCGTGCTGATTCCAGGGTTTGACAAGATACATCAACTGAAATATTGTGAAAATAACACTCAATTTAGAATTGGTTTAGTTGTTTTTTGTTTTATGACATATCAACCCTTTTCAGGTTATTTAATGCTGAATCCAGTGATTTTGAAGAAAAAATCTTTTTAATAGAATATTTGTTTGTTTTTTTTCAAGTCAGTTTCTATTTAACCCATAATTGGGACCCTAACAGGTACTACCACTCCGGGTCAGAGTGGACTTGGGAGCAATAGCAATTAAAGGGCGGCTCCACACTCCACAAAGCCCGCAAGCTGGGGCCTCAACATCGGATATAGTTTAAGGTCATATCCAGGACCTCTTATTGATACCGCAAATTTAGTTTATAAAATCTGAGCATAACCCATATTAAATAAAAAAAAAAAAAAGAATTTTTTTTAAAAATTCTGCAACAGTTTATTTATATTATGTAAGAAACAACTGTGTGCAGTTATTTTTTTTTCCATCTACATATAAGCAAAGCAGCTGCCAAGAGGAGAGAGGGAGGAGGTAATTATTTTTTTTTCCTCATAGCAGTAAACTGAATCCACTTATAAGAACGAAAAAAAGTTTATATTTTCCAGTTTGTTTAGTATTTTCATTTGGTGCAAGCTTACCAGCAACAGAGATAAAGAAATGTTGATGCATACTTATATAAGCGTTTCTATGAAATTCAATTCTTTAAAGTTGTGAATGGAAGCATTGTAAATTGTAAACTCCTTATCATGAATTAAGATTTTGTTTCAAAAGGATTTGAGAGAAAATAAGTCTGCCAACTTTTGCAAAAGGTAAGTAATATTTCATTTTTGCAATGCAGACAGCTGCTACTACTTTGTCCAGAATGGATTATTAAGAGCAGAGCAAGTCTAGCTAACTTTTGAAACAGACTGGTTTACCAGAAACAAAGGAGTTCATAAATTAGTCAGATTTAAAATTATCTTTTCTACTATTAGAAAAAAAAACGGTTAGGGCTAAAATTACTATCACTTTAGGTTATCAAGGAGCAAATTAGTGTGCATTAAGGGGCTATAGAGTAAGAGTATGATGAGAAAGAGAGAGATAGATATGGGTCTGGGGGAGAGAGCAGAGGACGGCAGGAGGAGGGATCTACAGAGACCAGAGGATTGGAAGGGGGATCTATAGAGAGTAGAGAACGGGGGGGGTCTATAGAGAGAGAGTAGGGAACGGGGGGGGGCTATAGAGAGAGAGAGAGAGAGTAGAGAACGGGGGGGGGCTATAGAGAGAGAGAGTAGAGAACGGGGGGGGCTAGAGAGAGAGAGAGAGTAGGGAACGGGGGGGGGCTATAGAGAGAAAGAGAGTAGAGAACGGGGGGGCTATAGAGAGAGAGAGTAGAGAACGGGGGGGGGGGGGGCTATAGAGAGTAGAGAACGGGGGGGGGTCTATAGAGAGTAGAGAACGGCGGGGGGGGTCTATAGAGAGTAGAGAACGGCGGGGGGGGGTCTATAGAGAGTAGAGAACCGGGGGGGGGGGGTCTATAGAGAGTAGAGAACCGGGGGGGGGGTCTATAGAGAGTAGAGAACCGGGGGGGGGGGGTCTCTAGAGAGACGAGAACGGGGGGGGGGGTCTCTAGAGAGTAGAGAACGGGGGGGGTCTCTAGAGAGTAGAGAACCGGGGGGGGGGGGTCTCTAGAGAGTAGAGAACGGGGGGGGGTCTCTAGAGAGTAGAGAACCGGGGGGGGGTCTCTAGAGAGTAGAGAACCGGGGGGGGGGGGTCTCTAGAGAGTAGAGAACCGGGGGGGGGGGGTCTCTAGAGAGTAGAGAACCGGGGGGGGGGGGTCTCTAGAGAGTAGAGAACCGGGGGGGAGTCTCTAGAGAGTAGAGAACCGGGGGGGGGTCTCTAGAGAGTAGAGAACCGGGGGGGGGTCTCTAGAGAGTAGAGAACCGGGGGGGGGGGGTCTCTAGAGAGTAGAGAACCGGGGGGGGGGTCTATAGAGAGTAGAGAACCGGGGGGGGGGTCTATAGAGAGTAGAGAACAGGGGGAGGGATCTACAGAGAGTAGAGGTAAACTGGAAATTGGAACAAGTATGTTAAATAAAAAAATCAAAAAGCAACTGAGAAACAACTAATTAAGCACACTTTTAAATTATACTTTCTTATCCACATACTCCTGGACAATGCACGGCTTTCCTGCTCTTTACTGAAAACGAAAATCAATATTAACAAGATTGAAAAATTTTTCAATAAAGTTTGGAAAATCCATGAAAGTCACCATTTATTGTGAAGCCATAAATTTAAAGCCATCACATTTTTTTTGTTTTCATGACATTTTTTGCCTTTTCTGTTGTTCCCCTCCCAAGAAAAATCACATACCTTACTCTGTAAGGTATGTGATTTTTGAACTGTGTGGAGGGTTCAATCTTTTAACATCATATGCTCCTTCTATCAAGCTGGCTTTCTTAATGATAATTCTGATATGCCTCCTCTCCCATTTAGGTTTGATTGAAAAGACTTTGGAAGCTTTCTTTAATCAGTCACACTTAAGTTAAAAATTACATGTTCATCACAAAATGCATAGATTGAACATATCCTAATCTGCAATTTTTGTTTTTGTTTTAGAGTGAATGAAGTATTGTTAATGGAATTCAGAAACTTTTGAAAATATGTTCCCTTAAAGAAAAAATGTTCCCTAAAAAAAAAAGTAAATAAAGTATGTTCCCTTAAATAAAAATATGTTCCCTTAAAGAAATTTCAAGTATTGGATAAACAAAAAAATTTCCATTATGATTTTAACCTTTAATACTCTTAAAGAAAAATGGGGAAAAAAATGATTAAAAGCACAAAATAGAAATGAATGAATCAAACAGCAAAGTGTATGCACCTGTAATATAGGGTAGATGAAATTTTTGGCAAAAGAGCAACAATTTTTAAACTCAACTTCTACATTTCATGATAAACAAGGTCGTCTTTCTAGGAAAAGATTTCTTTATATAAACCAGTGACAGGTTAGAACTTCTCCATCCATTTCGAACAGGTATCCTGAGAGGGTTTCCTAAAAATTTCCAAGAAGTATTAACACCTGTGCTAAGTAAGACTAGAATCAAAGTTATAGAACCTGGAGAGAAAATTAAACCGATTTACATTTTTAAGTATGTAGGAGGGGGGGGGGAGAAAAAACAAACATAGCAAAAAAATGAAAATCAATTATAAGGATTATTGTTTTTGTTATTGATTTCCAATTGTAAAGCTATAAAATGTTGGACAAATGTCATTAAAATCAAGTCTGAAGAGTAGAGGGTTTAATATTTGAAGAATCAGATGCATCTTACTACTACTACTACTACTACTACTATTATTACTAAGAGATATATATGTGTGTGTGTGTGTGTGTGTGTGTGTGTGTGTGTGTGTGTGTGAAATCCGGATGAATTTCTCAATGGAGGACTGGAATGGGTGGTGTGTGCTCTCCTCTTATGTTTAGGGAAAAAAAAAAAAAAAAAAAAAAACCTATCCTACCACTAACCCTAGGTCCAATTGGTAAGCACTCCCTCAAAAAAAATTCCTTAATTGCCATTAATCCTGTAAGAGTAACAAATCCTCCTCCAACAAATAACTACTCTTAAAAAAAATTGGTTAAATACCTTAAAAGAGTAGAATGTTCCGGAAACTAGACCTTATTTTGCATTAAATTCATATGCAAAACTTATCTCTTACTGAAAACTTTTTTTTTTCTTCAAATATTTTGAGATATATATATATATATATATATAAAATCACACCTTAAGAAAAAAAAATTTAAAAAAATAGAATCTCAACTGTAAAGAGTGTTTGCTAATCAAGCTTTTTTTTTGTTTATTTTATTTTTCATACTGAAAATATCCACCGACTTTTTGATTTTCAATTTATTACTGTTAAAATTATTTTTGCATGTAGTAAAAAGTTTAAAAACATTAATGTTTGGCCAAAGATATAAACAAGAAAAACACAAGTTCGTTAGCAAGAGAAAGACATACACAACATGCTTCAAAATTAAGCCAATATCAAATGGAAATTTATCCAGAAACTAAAAAAAAAAAAAAAAAAAAAAAAAAAAAAATGCATAATATTCATGTTTAATTATCTGAAATACAATTATTTCTGTTATAAAGATGAATGCATTCTTAGCAATGGAAATGCGATTTCCAACTTAAGCATGACAGATGGACAGAACTGTTTACAGAAATAGGTGGATGTATTTAAATAGTAAATGACGAACAAACTGACAGGCAAATGTTTTCCATATATATGGACTTGTTTAAAATGAGATGAGCTCATTTAAGCTGTGATTAAAGTAAAAAATATTTCAAGCCAAAACATGACAGATTAATTTGACAAATTTGACAAATGAAGATGTATCTACTATCAACAAAATTTGTTTGATGGTCAATGAACAGTGAAACTTGTTTCATAAGTATGAGTCATAACTTTATGAAACAGAAAATTTTCCTCATTGACATAAGATTTATTGCACTTTTTTTCCCCCTTTTTTTAAAGTGATTTGTCTTCTCTTCATTGCAGTGAATTTGTATGAAAAATATTCCTTTCCCTCACCCCACAAAAGAAAAATCAGACTATAGTCAAATTTTTCAAGCAAGTAGAGAATATTGAGTGTGTGTGTGGGGGGGGGGGGGGTCCTAGATATAAACAAAACTAAAAATTAACTTGGTCTTAAAAAAAAGGACTTCTCTCCTAACCAAAGACAAAACAGATACTACACTTTAATTTTAGCTCAAAGACTAGGAAGTACGAAGAGAAAAAAGTTTGTTTTTTGGTTTTTTTTGTGTGTTCAAGTTGGTTAATTTTCACCAGCTGACTCCTAAAGCAATTTCCCACCCATGTAACTTCCAACCTTCTTCAGTTGCATCTTTTCAGCCTTCTAATCAAACATGGAATTTTGAACAAAAATTTTTTAGTCAAACTTAGAACTGATTGTTGATCAACATTTTTAATCACTGGTCAAATGATTTCAACTCCAAGTATTGAATAATGGGTTCAGTTTGAAGGTTTGTATGGGTTCAAAGTTCCAAGCCTTCCAAGTTTGACTAAATCCTCAAAAAAGATGCATCTAAAGAAGTTTGGAGATTCCATAGTTTGAAAACTCCAAATTATGAATCCACATTTCAAAACTGAAATATTTTCGATAGGTCATTGTAATCAGTAATTTTTCTTTTTCTTTATCCTCAGGATATGACACAAAAATAGTTGCAACATACTCATGAGAAGATCCGACAGTTTTCAGGTTTAGAAGCAGCATTCAAGACTTTAAATTGCTGAGGTCACTACTTATCAAGGCCAAGAGCCACTTACAGATAAGGATTAAAGAGACCATAATATAATGCCAGCTAAAAGATGAGGAACACTATAGGAGTACTAACACTAATGGTATAGGCTGCATTTGAGTACTTTTGGAATGGTCCATGACAGAAATTTGTTGACACTGGATTTGAAAATGACCAAGCTGTAATCAGAAGGGAAGCAGTCCCATGGCAATGTGTTCCACAGTTGGGAAGCCCTTATAAGTGGATAGAAACTTAAATAGTTAAGTAAATTGATGTATCTAGCAATGTTTACATCTCACGACACTACACGTCCATTCTTTGGTGTCCGTGGATCTTATGGTCTTGGAGGTGGACATCACAAGAAGCACAGTGCATCATATCCGAGCAATGTTAAAGCATCAAGTTCACAAAAACAAGTTACGCGTGAAGGCAGTGGATTACAAGACAATCGCAAGGAAAATATTGTGAGTATATTTCACACATATTTGGGGGTTCTTACTACTTCAGAAAAAAAAAAAAAAAAAAAAAAAGATGGAAAATTGCTTAAAATTAGAAAATTGATAGTGTACACAAGTTTGTTTCCATGAGAAACACAAATAAACACAGGAGAAACAAAAATTATTACATTATTTGGACTTATTTTTATTTTTGTTTATACTTTTACTTAGCTGTTGTTGCATTAAGTTTGGTCAGATTCTTCTCTGGCTCATAATGTATCCAATACCACCATGGCTTAGAGCAAGGTAGCATGAGATGGTCAATCGCGATTCCACCATCGATAGTGCAGTACCTGTGGACGGACCTGAGAGCTTGGCCATGTTCTACTTGATGGCTGTTGCTCACGTACTACTCAGCTGCCTAGATACGCTTCTACCACATAAGCAGTGTGGTAGCAGCATATATCATAACTAGGGCTATGACAACAGCATGTTCTTTTCATTGTTTTGACTTCCTACGTATATATCGAACACAGTTAATCAACTGAGAACCACATCACTATATAACAGCATATAAGATATCAACGAATACACACTCAAGCGTCAAAACAATGAAGGCAAATTGATTGAATCAAATTATTTGGATTCTTCTAACTACCGTTCTCATTTTGAGTATTATTTTTTCAGAACGTTTTGGTTGATGTTACTAAAGACCTTCTCCAGGTGCATCTTGTAAAACATGGGAATCTGCACTGAATTTCGTATAGAACCCTTACTTTAATCCACAGACGATGCTCTCACTGTCAGACATGACTGAGTAGACATCTAAGTAATTCGCACTTGTATTTTCAATGTCACCTACAAGGACTCATGGCATAAAGGATAAAGTATTTAATCAGTTGTAAAATTACACTGTTCTGGAGGTTGAAGATTCAATCGTCAGTGCAGGTGACACACAAAATACAATTGCAAATTACTTAGGACTTCTACCCAGTCATGGCTGATGGAATGAGAGCACGTTACCTCAATGGATTAAATAAAAAGTTCCGTTAAAAATTCCGAGCAGATTCCAGAGTTCGACAGGATACACCTGAAGATCTGAGGTAACATTGACCGAAATGTGAAAATTACACTCAAGATGAGAACAGGAGTCTGAAGAATCCAAATACGAATAATTTGTCATACTATTCATCAATAAAAATTTTAAATGTAAAATAATTTTGTAATTGATGTAATATTTTAAAAATTGAAGTTGAAGATGATAAAAGATTTAGGAAATTCAGTGAAATTTACAGGATATTAGATCTTCATATTCAGTTTATACATCTTTGTTACATGCTGGCATCAGTTGGACAGCTTTAAGAAACTGATTATCTTTGGCCAGGTCTTTATTTTTCCCTCTTTCTCTATTCTTATCACTTTCTCCCATATTTTCCTTGACCTTTCCTTATGAACCAAACCTGCGACCTCAACCGTTCTACACCTACTAACCCAAGAATTCTCATCCCTTCTTTCAACCTTGTCATCTCATCAAAATCTTCTGTTCTGCACACACCACCCTATATTGTTCAGACTTAATCTTCTTCCAAGCCCATCAAATCTAACCGTGTTTTTATCAATTACATTACACATCCATCACATCATTCTCATATTGTTTCTCAATATACAACACACACCCTCAATTCTCACTAGTCAGGTTTCACTTCCCTACCTCACACTTACATACACATGCCTAGTAGACTATTTTCTTAAAAGTTACTAAAACAAAAAAAAAAATTTTTTTTAAATAATTCTAATAAAAATTACATTTTCATTATTTCATTTATAAATAAATAAATCAAAAAAAAATTTTTTTTAAATACAATTCTAATAAAAATGACATTTTCATTATTTCATTTATAAATAAATTAAAAAAAAAAAAATTTTTTTTAAATACAATTCTAATAAAAATGACATTTTCATTATTTCATTTATAAATAAATAAATTAAAAAAAAATTTTTTTTAAATACAATTCTAATAAAAATGACATTTTCATTATTTCATTTATAAATAAATAAATTAAAAAAAAAAAATTTTTTTAAATACAACTCTAATAAAAATGACATTTCCATTATTTCATTTATAAATTAATTTAAAAAAAAAAAAAAGTTCCAAAAGATCAGATTGAGAAATTCAGGTGAAAATCCAAAATTCTCAAAAAAAAAAAAAAAAAAAAAAAAAAAGTAAGGAGGAAAACATGTAGAGAAATCAAATTGTACGCATCATCCTAACAAGAGGTTTTGTGCATCAGTCACGTTTCAATCTTAAGCATCACTGAACGTACAAATAGAATGAATTTGTTTAAGAAATGTGCTTTAGTGAACTTAATACACTTGTATAGCCTCCACGTAAATACCAACCCAACTAACATCAAAATCCTACCGCTTTCCTGTAGAGATCCCTAGATGTCAGATTTCTTACTCTAACAGCTTTTCTCGGTTAATTTGTCTTTAGAATTTCTTGCTTGCTTGCAACTGTGCCAGCATGCAGAAATTTAAATCTAATTTAACTAAACATTTTGGTGCACAATCTCTACTAAGAACCCCCCCCCCATAAATCTGGCGCTAATCACAGTAGCTCCTTACATCTCAGTGGCAATATATCTTGTTTGGGTGAATATATAAATTTTTCAAGAACATTTGCTTATCTGATCTTTGAGCTAAAATCAATTTGTAGTAATTGCTCAATTTCAGGGGCCCCTTCCTGCCAGGCATTATCTGTTCTTGGAGGGAGTTATTACCCATTACTGGAGGCTCCCTCATTTCACAGGGAGTAGGGAGTACTGAGGGGACCATAACAGTTATTTGTTTCTATTCAGAGTACCTCTTTCCCCAACTGGATTTCATTCACATTTAAAAACTGACCTTTTGTCTATGTCTATGGAGAGAAAGAGAAAGAAAAAAATGCACAAGTAAATTTACAATCATAGAAAAGAAAAACATTGTATTGTTTACATCAAAAAGAAAATCTTGTCTTTATAACTGTAGATGAGCAATATTATATTTCTTTTTATCTTTATGATTCATCTAAGATTAAAAAATTTTTTTAAAATAACTTATTCGACACCGATACATAAAGAGAAATTTGGGAAAAGAAAAAAAAAACTTACTCTTCTGATTGGACCAAAAACCTCAAACTCTCGGCGTAACTTGGATTCACTGGTGTCATAATTCTAGAAAGAAATGAAAAATTACATTTGAATTGCTTTAAAATAAAAAAAATAAAAAAAATAAAATTTTTTTAAAAAGGACTTGAAAGTCCCCAAAAAGGGGAGACACATGGTTAATTATGACCCCAAAATCCCCCAAAAGGGTTCCACATGGTTAAATATCAAGCTTTGTCGCACACAAGACCAAAGATACTATGAGCATAGAAAAAAGTGTTCTCATTAAATCTCGAGCAACGCCTGATCTTGCTAGTTTAAATATATTCTATAGCTTGTTCTCCGATCTTATTTGTACTAATTAATCTGTTGATCAATTTCACTTGAACAGAGTTTTGTTTTTCATTTTATTTTGAAAGAAAGATTAATATATGTCTGAAAAATGATCCCTTCAAAAGATTCAGAAATTTTCGTCAATACAGTTGATAAACCGAGAAGCCGTTTTCTCTTGTACATCTTTATCATTACAACTAAACTTTTGCCTGTTAAAAGCAGTTATAGCCTGTTGATTTAGAATGAATGCTTTATGTCGAATTGATGGTTGGATATGGTTAAACGTGCCCATTTTTGCATCAAATACTAATCTAACTGTGCACCGAACTAATACCATAATACTTGGTTTGCTGCATCTTATAACAAAGGTCCATACAAAATTTCAGCCAGATCCGTCCAGTAGTTTCCGAGAAAAGTTGAATAGAAACTAAGAGAAATATAATATACATTTCTGCAGATTTTCATCACAACTATGACATGCATATTGGATTTTAACTAATATTTATTGAAAAATTCAAAAACATTAGATTTTGGAATCCTATTTAAAAAAATAAATCTACCAGAATTCATTTTCACCATTTTAGTCAGTTTTTACAATTTGCTTCAAGTTTTATTTTTAAGTATTTGATTTAAAGACGTTTTATCGATTTTATTGCAAAATTTTTTATTCTTTTGTTTTGAATGACTTATTTTTTATTGAATAATCTTTCCAAAAATGTAAATATTTTCTTTACCAAAAAAAATTGAAAGACTGAGGGGGTGGAGACCAAAAATAAAAGATTACTGCACAACATTGGGTATATATAACCACATTACAGCTGCAATGTTGATTCGTACAGGCAAGATATCCACAGTTTATCTCTATAGTAAAAAAAAAATTGTGATTAATTTGTTTGTTTCTCACCTTTAAGCGAGAAACACGTTTGCATTTTTGAATTGACTATAAATTTATTGAAATAAAATCTATATCTACATAAAGTAATAGCATCCGTGCATGTGTATAACTCTCCTACAGTTCACACCACTGGACAAATCATGACCAAACAAACCTGACATGATGGGTCTCCAACCTAGAGATGGTGCACACCATTTTTCAAGGTCAAAGATTAAGGTCATATTTAGTGCAGCTCTTCATAAACTCCCACACCTAAGGATGGTGTGCATCAAGTTGGGGGTCACCACCATAGTGCCAGCCAACTTCTTTGTGAATTTGAATCGGGTCATCCTCCTCCACCCCCTCAACCAATTAAACAAATATTGTGATCCTTTGTAATTGTTTCAATTTTTATGCGTAACAATATAGGTGTCAATTTTGATATAATCTATTTGCTTTAAAGTTCATAGTTGGATTTCAGTCACTTCAGGAGGTAGTTAAAAAAATTTTAAACACCTTAACAAATAGTTGCTCTTACAATGTCCACTTACTGTAAAGGTGCCCGTTAAGCAGGTACCCAAGTGTACAGCAAAGTCCCATGTGGGTATCTTTGCTAGTATAGCACAAAGTAAAATCCTATTTCAAATAATTATAAAATTAAATCTACCAGTATGCATTTCGATTTACCTGTAAACTAATAATCTCATTTTCTTCCTTTGTTAGTGGATCACAATAACAAAGTGAATTACTTTTTGACTTCCAAAATTTGATTGGGATTCAAACAAAGTCATTTAAACTAGTTTTAAACATTTTATCAGTTTACCATGTACTAAAAAATCGAAAATTTGAGGAAACTGCAAGAATTTTATGAAGATTAAAACAAAACTGACAAAGAATTAGTTACAGTTTGGTTCAATAATTACGGCAAAACACAAATTTAGAAACCCTTCTCCAAGACGACATTGGTTATGTATAGCTTATTTTTAATAAATAGGGTTTTTTTTTTAATAATGGAACAATCAACCTTTACAGTCTTAAGATGACTTTTATTCTTCAAAATATTATTCTTATCTTGGTTGATATTTTCATGTTTCATCCGATGTAACCTCCAATTTTTTTTTTATGTGTGCCTTACGAACTGGGGAACCTTTATGTTGAACTTAGTTCTTATGCAAATGTGCAATTTTTTTTTTTGGGGGGGGAAAAAAAAAAAAAAAAAAAACCTACAGAAGGTTGAAAATAACATGAGGCAAAACTATGAAAATAGTAGTATAGTAAGAATAGTCCAAACGTTTTACTGTTTTTTGTAAATGAATTGTGAAAAGGAAGAGTTGTATTTTAAGCTACAAATGGGCAAAAATTATGAGCTTTGACACACAAGCAACGCTGGATAAATCTACAAGGAGGTAAAGAAATCTAACAAATTCATTGGGATTAGCTTGGTTTGACTATAATTAAATCTTGTCTCATAGAAAAGTCCAAACAGTAGTGTGGACAGAGGAAAGAAGTGAGAGGGGGAAGGGGGAGAAGTAGGAGGGGGAGAACATGAGGGGGGTGAGAAGTGGGAGAAAGAGAGAGGGGAAGATGTGGAGTTGTTTTGAGCATCTAAAATAGCAAGAAGTTTGTTATCTCAAGATAAAAAAGATGAAAGTTGCAAATTTAGAAAGGTAATCTGCAAGAAGAAACATTTTGCTGGTATCTACAAGTAGTCACGATGGGGGGAAAAAAACCCAAAAGAAAACATTGTCTTTGTGTCAGCTGGAGGTTCAGGGAAAGAGACTAGATAGAGAAAAGTGCTAAAAACTACAAAATGATAGCATCAGGTCAAACAGAATTAAAACAAAGGTCACTCGCCCCTTATTTTCTTTCAAACATTTTCTTAAAGCAGATTTCAAAAACTACAGCCATTAATTTTTTTTTTTTTTTTGCTAATATATATAATCTGAGGTTATTGTTTTCCAGAGGTTAAGTAACCAATGAAATTTAATGAGGTTAATACAAGAGTGCTTAATACCGAGATTGAGCAGGATATACTCTTTGTGTTTTTACATAAGCAGTAATATGTTGCTACACAGTCATGAGCATAATTCGGTCAGCTAATTACCAGTAACTACAAACCTTTTCAGGCGATACAGCTTATACAAAAGCAAAGTTTGCAATGAAAATATCAGGTCTTCCTCGTCACAGGAGTTAATATCAGCCATTTTTGTCAAATGTTGTGAAAAATAAGATTTGGTTGTATGTAAATAAGACCCGATAGGGGTGTGGATGTGGGTGTGTTTAGATATATGTGAATAGGAAGGGGGAGTGTGGGTTAAGGATCGAGATAGAGGTAATGAAAGACTAGAAAGATTTTTATAGATAGATAGGGTGGCGAGGGGAGGGGGGGGGTCCCATAACTTCAAAATAGTAAACTTAAAGCTATTTCTATCAGATCGTCAACACTAAATTAAATTAATAATTTGATATTTTTGTAAAAAATATCAAATGTTTTTAATAAATAAATGAAAGAATTTTCTTTAAATAAATATATTTGTCCATTTTATTTTCAAGTTCATTTTTTGTTTTTTTTGTTTTTTTTAAATAAATAACAAATTTTCTAAGAACCACCAAGAAGTTGGGACTCTGGGATTATTGCTAAAATTAGACATGGGAGGATAGAAAAATAATTTTGATGTTAAAGTTGGTGTTGACATAAAAGGATTAAAGTTAAAGAAAATTACAAATATTGATATAAAAACATTTTTCAAATTTTCTATATATTTTAAAAAAAAACGGAAAATTTGAAACAGGGTTTATTAAAGCATTCCTATATTTAAAAAATGAAATAAAATACATAACTTTCTTGATTGAAGTATTGTTCTAACAAATTAGATTACTTTTGAGTGTGTATATGAGAAAAAATGCAGTACAATATTAATATACGTATATTTTATCATTGCTATAGCCTTTTCTAATTGATAGTGAGCTCTTTGTCCAAGAATTGCTGTGTTAATTTGGTTGCATATATATATATATATATATATATATATATAATGATAATTTCATTCACTATAATTTACTATTAATGTATTTTTTAGGTTCAAATAAAATTTCAATATCGTAAAATAAAAATTAAAAAGGTTATCAAATCAAATCCATAAGTATGCATTTCAGTTTCTCCATAAACAAGTCAGCCATTTTAATCTTCTGTTAACAGTTGGGAAAAAAAATTCTTGGTGACACTTCGAAATTTGCAAAGAATTTGAAAGCATTTAAACTGTCAAATAGAAAGTCATTTAAAGTAGTTTTAAAATTCCTAGTAAATCCTCATTTAATTAAAAAGTTAAGCTTTGAAAGTTTTGTATATCCAATCATTGCATAAATCGACATTAAAATACTTAATTTAACCATCAAATGATATAATTGCATTTAATTTAATAAATCTTACCCCAAAAAATGATTTGCTAAAATAATAATGACAGTTATAAAAATTAAGACTTCCGAGCAATGCTGACTAGGCATAACTAATTGTAATATATTAATTACAAACATGGGTAAGTGGGGAGAGTTTTGACGGTAGCATGACACCTGTAATCAGTCTTAAGTGACCATACTAATAATCGACACAGAAGATGAAGAAAACAATTATCTTTACGATTTCATTAGTTGAAAGAATAGAAGAAAAAAAATTGAGAATTGATTAAACATCTTGATTTTACAAAACAAATGATATACACAAACTTTTTTTTTTTTTTTTTTTTTTTAAATAAAAATGTATATTATTTTTTTTTAAATATCCCAATAATCAAGTTCTGGATCCAAACATTTTGTTTATCTTAAAATATTTTTGAATAAAATTCTTCAATAATAAAAGAACTTCTTTAAAAAATGCTTATAATAAACGTTAAAGAAATGTACGATGAGAGTGCAGACATAACTGCGTGTATGCATTTTCTTTTCTATCTTTCAGTGCAATCAGCTTTTAGATTGCTATACAAGCAGCAGTCTCATCAATAGCAGCCTCCACTGCAACAGCAGCAGCGGACACCGCTTGTATATTTTGTCAATCCTATTCCTCAACACCGTTACGTACACACATACACACACACACACATTACATGTGATGCCAGACACAGTAGTAAAATAGCTGCTGTGGAATTGAAAACTCTCAAATCCAAGCAGAAAAGCAACAAGAATTAAGAGCCATTATTCACCCCCAACCCCAAAACCTGATATCCCTCTCCTTTACAAAAAAAAAAAAAAAAAAAAAAAAAAAAAGGGGGGGGGAAATCCAGAGTGATAAATCTTTACTTTCAACACTGAAAAAAACTTGTGAATATACACTGAAAACAAAATGTTTCAAATACAGATTTTTAGTTTTATAGTAAAAAGTAAAAAAAAAAACAAACTTAACGGTTTAAAAAGATGAATAAAATATTACAGAATAATTTACAAAGTATAATTTATATTTAAGTGTTCAGTACACACACACACATTTTTATATACATTAACAAAAAGCACATGTGGATATTTTACCTGTGGATAAAAAGGATAATCAAAGCAACTGCCCCCCCCCCCAAAAAAAAATCATTGCAAAACGCTGATAAGTTGTTTTTGTTTGGTTTCTAATGGAGGCATACAACACAAAGAGAAATGATTCAGGAATAACATAAAAGCCGGTGCTGGCAGTTAACTTTTTTTTTCTTGTCAAAAAAAAAAAATAAAATAAAATAAACGCGTTTAAAAAGCAGAACAGATGGCTTTGTTAATCACCAAATGCCAGGCAGGTACAATCAAAGGATATTAAGATAGTTGCTAAAACTACTCATTTTTACGTTTAAAAAAAAAAAAAAAAAAAAAAAATTTTCAAAAAGATTAAAATGCAGTCATGTGAAGAACAGAGTCACACTAAAAATATAACAATTAGCCCCCCCCCCCCATCCACCGGTCAAATCCTAAGATTCTAACCCCACCCCCATCTTATCTAAGTAACTTTCATCTTGCTGCATAAATGTATTGGTTGGGGGGGAAAGAATTTGTTTGTGTGTCATCAATGTGATGAGGACGAAGAGTTGCGCTTACCGTCTTGAAACACGGACAGAGCACAACCAGCAAATATACTACCAGGATCTTATAGGCAAATGACGAGGTAATGGAGAAACTACTGCAACACGGTGTACAGATAAACTAGTGCTAATAGCACTATGATTCCTTACAGTCATTCAGGGGTAGGTGATACTTTTTTATCAAACCTTTTTTTTTTTTCTGTCCCCCTTATCCAGTAAAACTGGAATGACCTTTTTTTAAAAAAAAAAAAGAAAAACAGGTATTTCTTTCCATTTTTTCTCTTTCCCCTCAACCTTTTTTTTTTTTTTTTTTTTTTTTACCCAAAAGAAAAATATTGAAATTAAAATTTAAAAGTGGATTTTAACCAGTTGCCATGCCAACCAACACAAGTGATTTGCGGATCTTCAGTAAATGAAAACTACGTCAGGTATTAGAAATCTATAAACACAACAGTCAATGTTTGCAATTAAGTAAACCCCCTCACCACCACAAAAAAGAAAAAAAAAAAAGAAAAAAAAAAAAATGATATCAGGTTTACAAAGACGGGCTCTTTATTTTATTTTTTTTAAGATTCTGAGAAGAGGTATAGGGAAATATGATCTGTAATCAGCCGTGGTTAGTTTTATATGAACAATTCTATAAAAAGAAACGGACAACTGCACCCCCTCCCCTCCCCTCACACAACTAATATCACAACTAATACATATGGCCAAAAGGTGAGAACCAACAAGGATGCTAATTTTGATGCAGATGAGAAAAGGATCGAAATTTATTTTCAACACTGATTACAAAGAATCTTCATGAAACAGAAAAGAAAAAGGATTTTTTTTCCTCCAGGAGATGATTTTATGGAAGAAACTACTTTAAAATATAGGATTATACACATTCAACATACAAACACTTTATCCATATCAAGGAAAAACTTGAAAGAAAAAAAAAATTAACACCTGTAAGAATTAAAAAAAAAAAAAAAAAAAAAAAGATCCTAAAAGCCTGTAAAAAGTGGAAGTAAAAAAAAAAAAAAAAAAAAAAAAAAAAAGAGAAAAACACATTCATCATTTTTTTTTTTTTTTTTTTTTTAAATCCAAATTCTTTTCACATGGAATACAAGAGAATTTTGATTGGCAATAGATTTTTCAGGAAATGCCAAAACCAAAGGAATTTATACTCAATAGAGAAATTTTTACATTTGGAGGGGGAAAAAAAAAAACTCTCGGAAGTCCTTCATGCGTTATCTCTTTCCAATACGGATTTTTTATGTTCCGCAAATTTCAAAAGTACAACTACAGATTTTAAACAATGAATTTTATGTTTAATAAAAATGTCCACCTCCTCTATTTTGTTCAATTTATTATTTTAAACAGCAAAAAAGAAAATTTTAATACTACTTGCCTTAGAATATGAGAAAAATTAAATAAAATAATGTGAATTTTAGTATTATACGAAAGCAAAGTTAATTAACGTTTGTTTTCATAAATTCATAAATCCTTATCTATATTTTTATTCACACAAAATACATGCTAAAATATTCAGTTTAGAAATTGAATTGTATTTGGAAAAAGAATCCATTTTAATTTTTCTAATTAAGCATAATTTGCAATTAATTCGCTAAGTGACTTATCTTTGTACCTGCACTTTTATTTAGTATCACTCACTTCCGTTATGGTTTATTAACAGTTAAAAGTAATAAACAATAAAAAGATTGGACGAGTCTATTAGTAACAAGAGAGAATATCACTACAGGTAGTAATATTATTTAGCACATAGCTTTAGAGAAAATAGATAGTGGGCAGAAAAAAATTATTTTGAATGTAAAATTCTTGGTTTACAAACTCACTTTTTCTTAATTTAAATAGTCTAACCTAAGCTCAATAGCTGATCCAATGGGTCACATTTCTTTTATTCTGTGAATTGAGACAATTATAAAAAAAAAAAAAAAATGAAAAAAATTATAATCGATTATAAAGTTTTTAAAAGCCACAACACAAACTGCCGACATTTTAAATTGAAAAAAAAAAAAAAAAAAAAAAAAAAAACAATTTGAAGTTTGACTGGCAGGGTTTGTAAAATTACACAATCATCTAAAGTAGACCTCCAGCTGCCCTAAAATGGTTTATAATTTATATAAAAACATGGATCCTATAATTGTTTTTGATGCAGTTTTTCACATGTTATCACCTTTATAAAAAAAAAAACTGACAATACCGATATTTTCCCTACTTTATTGGACAGAATATCTTTACTAATAAAGGCTACATAAAAATGTTTAAAGAAAAACTTAAATTTTAACGTTAAGTCCAAATTATGAAGGAAAATCCTAACAAATTCTATAAAGTACCTTTTTCTACAATCTATACAATGAAAGATGGAATTGAAAACAAAGCTTTATACCAAGAGCAAGCAGCTTGAAGCAAAATTTTACCAAGAACCCAATGGTGGTATAAATAAAATTTAACACCCGGCGACAGTTTGAGGGAAATTAAATGGTTTTATTTCAATATTTTGAAAGCAAGATATAATTTTTTCAGGTTTTACAATATTGTGGAGTTTGCATTGGCACCAGATACCCATACACAATAAAGACTTATTTTTATTTCAAATATTATAAATTTAAATAATTTTTTTTATTTAGAAAGTAAAAAGAAAATGAAAAAAGCTTTTCACATAAGGGTTACTTTGATTTCATTATCAACAAATATTAATAATTAAGAGGGAAAACAAAAACAAAATAAAATAAAAACGCTGTACCTACCCGGCATGAGTTGTTAGTTTTTATTTTTAACCTTGATCTCGACCTCCCCCTTCCCAAAATAAAACGTATTTGTTTTTGTAATCAAATGTAAATTAAAAAAATAATTTTATTAGAGTATCATTTGGTCATTAAATTATTAATTGAACTAAATTGTTATCAAACTAATTGTTACAATGTTTTAATTTATAAAATGATTGGATGTAAAATGCTGCTGCACAAACTTTCAATTTCTTTTTTTTTTTTTTATGAAATGAGATTTGCTTAAAAATTTAAAAGCCAGAAATGACTGCTTTTCTCTCATCAAATATTACAAAAAAATTAAATCTACTCCGGATGATTGGGTAGTAGAGAGTAGGTAGGTTTGATTAGTTCATAGGGTTTAGAAATATGACAGGAAAAAAATAGGGAGGGTAGAATGATGGATTTCTGTATTGTGTGTGAGCTGCCAGGTCTTATTGTTTTTGCCTTGTGGATAGAACATATGCATTCCCTGGATTCATTTGTTTCTTGTAAATCAATTTCAGTAAAGTACTCATAATAAAAGATGAAAACTACTCCATTCCCAAAGAACGTACACATCGCTGATATGTCAAAAAAGCATTACAAACAATTGTTCTTAAACTACATGTCTAACTTGTTAATTAGGTGCAAATGTAATCATTTCATTTCTCCCCCCCCCCCCCAGAACAGTATTTTTCACTTTGGAAAACAAAAGCTTTAAAAATTTGAAAAATATTTTTGTGCTCCTATCTTAAATGTTTTATTAAATGATAACAAATATTAGGTTACTTCTTAAAAGCACAAAAGCAATTTCTGTTCTTTTTGTTTGAATAGTTAGGCAATAAATTTAATATTTTCTCCATGAAATTTTTTTAATAGAAATATCATGTATTTGTCTCCTACTAGTTTAGTCATATGTATCTACTATTTCACAAATTAAATTGCAGGTAAATTGCCAGACTTCTTGATTTTCTTAGAAATTATTTTTTTAAATAAAAAATAAGTTTAAGTGTTTTTCCATTTATACAGAATGGATAGATTTACATGGTGGTAAAAGGAAAATATGAAGAGTGGTCATGTTTACATAAAAAAAAAATCACAAAAAACAGCCTTGCAAAAGACAATTTTCCCTATAATATGATAGAGATGGAGAGAGATTGTAGGGTATCTTATTTTGCAAGTCTGTCATTATTAGCTATATATGGAATCCTGACAGGTTCAGTGTTAGAATGGATCTGGGAGTAACGGCCACTAACGATTGACCCCAATACCACCGGATGTACTATTAGGTCATACTTGGGACAATTAAGTTTATAGCCTAAATGTTCCACTTTTGTAATTTTAAAAGTTTTAACTTTGAGTAAAGAAATTTTCCACTTGCAAAAATTAATATTTATAGTGCTTTGATTCTTTAAAGATATGCACGTTTTTCAAATCTGATTTTTTTTTTTTTTTTTTTTAATGAAAAACAAAAAATGCCTCAATTGAAATGAAGAAGCCCCTCCAACTGATTTTCTCTCCAGACTTGAAATGAAAAACTTAGATCCAATCTGTTGCTAAGGTCTCTGGTAAAATAGTTGGAGGATTCTACTGCTCCAGAGAGTACCCAACTCCTGATGCAATCCTCTACCTGTATAAGAGTCAGATGGAGTACTACTGGCATATTTGAGGAGGTGCCACTCAGAGCATTTTTTCTTGTACAAAGTTGACTTTGCTGCAACCTAATGGGAGATGATCTCTTCCATACAACCAGTTTCTCTATCACTATTTTCATGTTAAGTAATCAACTAAGCTCCAATTCTTGGTCACCCCTGAAGAATATTCATAGAAACTCATCTAGCTACAACCACTGCAAGGAAATTTGCTTTTTTCCTATGTATCTAAAATCAATGTAACTTCCAGGAAGTTTCTTTGTAAGATACTTCCTTTCTGTGGAACACAATACCTCAAGGCAGCTTCTCAGCCAACTATAAGATTGTTTTTAACTCCAATGTTAAATACTCCGAGCCATCCTCATAAAACAATTAAATTCTGCTCATTCAACCCATCATATACAATCATTTTATGGTATTGTTCATCATTAGTCAACTCACAATCTTATAAATCCTTAGCAAGACTAAAGGGCAGCTAACGCTCACAAATACGTAAAAAAAATAAAATAAATAAAAATGCAATTTGATTTTTGAAACTTTTGTACAATTTTATTTTTTTTTTGCATAAATAAATAAAAAACTAATCTTCCTTCCTCTCTAAAATTAAGAATGAAGAATAAGAAAAACAAATGGTAAAAAAATAAATGTACAGAAAATAGAAATGATGAAGCATGGATTTTGGTTTACAATGTTAGGTGAAAGTGCAAACTGGAAACACTCAATCACAAAGGCAGTTTTTATTGGTTGATTGAGTTTTATGACTTGTCAACTGTTGTTGTTGTTTTTTTTCACACGTTTTGTATACAATTCATAGTTGTAAACAATTTCCATTTAACCCATGGGGGATGGGGCTCTAACAGGTACTACCACTACTCTGGGTCAGAGTGGACATGCAAGTAGTGGTAACTAAAGGAGAGACACCTTGCTCTCCGAACCACCCTATTTGGAGCCTCACAACCAGATGACACTTAAGGATCTCTGGACCAGTACAACAATTGTCTGTTGAAGGGAGACTAAGGTTTAAAGCTGGAAAGGATGGGGGGTATAAGAATAACAGCCATCTTTCCCACAGAAATATGATTATAATTGGAAAACGTAGATTTAAAAGCAAAATATGAAGGGGGGGGGGTGATATGACTCAATCAGGACAAGTTGGTACAGGCCATAGGCCTAGTTAGCAAATGATGAACTTGTACTCAGAGTGAGAGAGGTTGAAACCGAGGGGACGAGATGCATTAGTATAGAACACCACCAGACACAATTCAACACTTTACATATGAGTATGCTGAAATCACATGCATGACACAAGTCACAGCACAGATTCCATACTATGGTTTCCGATTTTGAAGCAACTGGTAGGGGGGGGGGTATCCAAGAGATATTTGGAGCAGATAGGAAGATTCACTTATGCAATCACAAGTTTTCATGCTGCCGTACTTCGTATGCCAGATGATGCAACATGAGTGATGACTGGAAGTAAGACTGCAAGGATTTACACTGACGACAATTTGTCCAAGATCTTCAGATTAGTATTGGAAGTGGATGTTACACCTCTCCTTGTAAGTTAACCATAATACTAATCCTTGGATTGATACACATTTATTAAGCCAAGTTTTTTTTTTTTTTTCTTTCTTGCTCTAACAGATATTAAAGACCTATTTTTTCTATTTAAAAATTATCAAACAAACTTCTTAATATACTCAGTCATGGATATGTGAGCGATTACATGAGCGTTAACTAATTTGCATATCTTTAAAAAAAAAAAAAGGAGCATTAATTACTTATTTTTTATGGTTTCTTGATAGATGATTGGTTTCATTCCACTATTATGCTGAATTCTATTTATGTATAGTTTCTACATTCTACATAATTGTGTAAAATTTAATATGAAAACATTTTAGCACACAGAAATATATATATATATATATATATATATATATATATATAGTGACCTTGTCGGTGTGTGTGCAAAAAGTCTATCAAACTCCTCTCTGAGTATTTGGTCTACGGAGTTGAAATTTGATATATAGGGTATTTGGACCTGTAGCACACTTTTGATTTGGTTTTTAGCAGGCAAAAATTGCTAAAGAGTCAAAAACAAAACAATTAACCTTAGCAGACTAAATCGAATAAAACATTACTGCTGTTACTTTTGTACATGCACAAAATTAAACATTCATAGCTCAAAGTCACTTAATTTTTAAGCTTTCATTTACATCTGTCAGTAGCTGAGACAGTAACAACACTGGAGAGATAAATAACGACCGGAGCGCTAAATGTTCTGGTTTTGATTCTAGCGGATGGTACCTAAAACGTTTTTTTTTTTTTTTATAACTTTGGAAATCATTACAATATATTGGATAATAATTAATAGAGAATTGGCTCAATAAGAATTCTGTATGAATTAAAATATATTTATGCATATTTTACGACTGGGCAACATCAGGAACCAGGAGGCTGCTAGTCTACATGATATATAAAATGAAGATGTGTATTTTCAGAATATTTACTGCAGTTTGAGGAAACTGGACTTTGAATAACATTGCAGCTGAAACATGTATGCACATATGTAGTCGAAATGTTTGCACGAATCAAAAATGTATAATAAAATACAGTTCTACTGAATTCTATTAAGCACTATCTGATAAATACTGTAGCTTCATGGGATTAACACTTATGAATCAACAACCATTATATATATATATATATATATATATATATATAATATAAAGCTGAATGTGTGTGTGTGTGTCTGGTCACGAATAGGCTTCTATATGGTTGAATATTTTAAAAAACTGATTACATATAATGATAGATGTATCTAGACACAGGAATGGGTATGTCTGATCTGGCAGAACGGTGGTTCATTAAAATTGTGGGGTCTGCATTCGCACCTGGTCCACAAAGTATGGAGAAAAAAAAAAAAAAAAAAAAAAAACGTTTACAAGTGTTTTTGATATAGATGTACATAATACTTTGATAAGTATGTTTTAACTTAAATAGGGATGGCATAATAAAATTGTGGGGTCTGCGTTCGCGCCTGGCCTCCATAGAATGGAAATAGGCACAAACTTTAAGACTTTTCATATCTATCTGCATAAGTATACTTTGATAATTATGTTTCAGTTTGAAGAAATATGGTATAATAAAATTATGGGGTGTTCGTTCGCGCCTGACCTCCATAGAATGGAAATATGTCACAAACTTTAACAAGGTTTTTTAATATAGATCAACAGAATATTGTGATAAATGTTTCAGTGTGAACAGGTATGGTATAATAAATTATGGGGTTTATCTATTTTGTATTTACTTTCCTATTTTGCTTTGGTTTTGATACCCCCAAATTCGAAGCTATCTCTTTACAACCCTTCCTTTTCACAACCTATCATACTTTCATAAATCAGAGTCCATTTTCTGTAGGCTGTTTTTTAATCCAGTCAACGACGGGTACTTTTGCTAGTGTGTGTGTGTGTGTGTGCAGTCAGCACCAACCCTATTCGGGTTTAACCGGCTTCCTCCAATGGAGGAAGTTTCATGAGAGTATGAAATTCACAAGCGGTCCCCAGTCGCATGTATATATCAGTTGAATTAAGTCTGTCAATTTAGCTCATGCATAGATCATCGTATAACGATTAAATCACTGACTGACGTTAAGAAAATTTAAAAAGAAAATGTTTAAATTCAACGTTATTTCTTGGTGGTTAATGGAGGCCGATGAATACGGTCTTTGCTAATCGAGCCAAAGATGGCTTGCGATGCCAGGTTTGAATCTGTCGACTGGTGTTAATCGTGACACCCTGCACTGAAGATTCCAGAAAGGATGAAACACTAGTGTCTGTAGGTATTTAATTATATATATATATATATATGTATATATATATATATATATATATATATATATGCGAGCATGAAAAGTAATATGGTTAAGATTAAGCTTAGAATAGTAAAAGGACGGACTATTTGTTAAACTGGAAAAGAAAAAGATATTCTAGTAAAAAATATAACACATTTATAACTTAAAATATTCCAGCATTAGGAATTTTTTTTTTAATTCAATTTAACATTACATATAAATACTTAATGCTGCAATATTTTAAGTTATAAATTTATATTTTTTACTGGAATTTTGTTTTTCTTTTCCAGTTTTAACAATTAGGCCTTTTATTTTTTTTTTAAACTTAATCTTAACAATATTACTTTTTATGCTCATATTTTTCCAGGCTTTGCTTTGAAATAATATTTTCTTTTTTTGTGTTCAATATCATACGCATTGTCAACAATCCATAAAAAACGTATTACTAACTTCTTAAATTGACTAAATAAAAAAATCAAATAAAAAGACGTAATTAAGTAAATAAACAGAAACAAGGGACAAAAAAAGAGAAACAGAATTAACAGGCGACGTCATAAGCAAAATATTATTAGTACTAGCATGGCAATGAGCATCACGTTTGTTAACTCTTTCTATATAACCTAAATAAGATGGCATCCAAGCAACATTCCCACTTTGATTTATGAAGGTGTTGACAACGAAATTTTGATTTATGAAGGTGTTGACAACGAAAAACTTGCTATGGTAACCAACAGCCAATCAGAAGAAATCGTCTCTCACATTCCTTACTAATTTTGAGGACCTTTGAACACCAGTAATTTTATTATAACATTGGAAATTTTTATTTCAAAATATAGCTGAGAACGTGACTTATGAACTGTAAAAATTGCTTGAAATTCGGTCGCAAAATGAGTGAACGGTGAAACTTAATAGTTTCAAATGAGTAAAACTAACACAATCATATATTCAAACATGGTAGTGTTTGAATGATATATAGTAGACGCTGTACTACATTGCATTGCTCATTTGTATTTAAAAACACACATATTATATATATATATATATATATATATATATATATATATATATATAGGATTAGGAAAGTTAAATTTAATTATGATATTGTTTGGTCACTTATTTAATTGAACCAAACTCATAAAAACAGCTAGCAGGGAAACCTGACGTTGCCCAGGACTGAATGATGATCAAGAAATCTTCAATCCTCCTATACTTTTGTCATCAAAATCAGTGAAATGCCCACTTTTAATCAAATAGCACCCCCCCCTCTCACTGCATTGTACCGGGAGAAAGCTTTGTATGCCTCCCTGCAATTACTTAGTCCACAATACATTGTAATCTACATTGCACTGTAGAGAATCTGTTGATTTTATAAAATTATCTGTAAACTAGCAGGGAGACTTGATGTTGCCTAGGTATGGATGATGATCAATGAATGTTTTACATTCCCATATTTTTTTTTTTTTTAAATCAAATCAATTGATTGCCTGCTCTAGTTGGAGACCCATCGTGGTGCACCAGGAGGAAGCTTCAGGTCTTTCCCACAGTGACTTACTCCACAATACATCGTGACATTGCACTGTAGAGAACCTACTATTGATTTTATAAAAATTTTTTATATATAATGGCTTGAATTAAAGATTAAAATTCAAGTATCATGCTTCAATTGTGCTTTAAACAGAAACATTCATTTTGAATGTGCTGTCATATCAAAGAACCTACTGTTGATTTTATGTGTCAGGTCTTTCGGCTTGTGTGGTAATAAAATTTCTCAAATGCACTTGTGAGGTTAGGCTGTGCAAGGTGTTAACTTTGGTCAAAATCGCCTGTTTCTTCTTGCATCAGATTACTTCAATTATCGATACTTATTGAAGACATTCCGATACAAAACCTATCCAAGAACACTACCAGACACAAAGCAGCTTTGTGTAAAATTTCATAAGAATCGGCCCAGCCTTTTTTGAGTCCATAGGAAACAAACTCTCACACACCAAGTTCCTTTTATATAATAGATGTTGCTATGTTTTAATCTATAAAGTAATTGAATGTAAAAAGCTTTAAAAACTTTTCTTTTTTTTTAATTAAATGAAGATTGGCAAAAGTAGTTTAAATTACTTTCTATTGAACAGAATGAATGCTTCCTTTTTTTTTTTTAAAAGATTAAAATGTCTGACTTGTTTGCAAAGAAACCAAAGCATATTTTTTTGTAGATTCAATTCAGTAACAAAATTTTTTAAATAAAATTTAAAAATTTTGTATTGCATTTTGGATTTCAATAAATACTTTATTAAATAAAAAAAAAAAAAAAAAAAAAAAAAAAAAAAAAAAATCAACATTATTAGTTTCATTGACAAATGCAGTTAATTTTTAACTTATTCATGATTTTTTAAAAATTAAATTAGATTATTTTAATTAGAAAGTTGATTTTTTTTTAATCCTTGCCAATAGCAACATCTACCTACCTCCTCCTCCTCCTCCAACTGTCATAATAATGGTAAGGGTTCATATGCAACAAGTAAAGAATATGTCCCATTAGATGTAGACATCACATCTCAACAAATAATCATGGCAATGTGTTATACTTAAGCTGTTACTGCTATTTCAAACTTAGTTTGTTCCAGTCTTTGGAATAAGATTTTGTTTTCACCAATTAGATCTACATATATAAGTTCAATATATTCTTCATCTTAACTCTTGATCATATCTAGGTGATGGTAGCCAGTTCAGAAAATACTTGAAGTCATTAAAGTCTATCCAAACTAATTTGGCCTTTCACACACATTATCGCACCTGTCCACATCTAAAAACAGAATCAAAACAGTATGTTTTACGCCTTTCGACATTAGCAAAAAGAAACCTTTCTTAATTTTTAAATATATAATCTAAAATGTATTTGATGTTTACAGAGATATCTTTTTTAGCATTTGAAATCAAGAAATACATTTGAAGAAATAAAACAATCTCCAAACTTCTTCAGGTACATTTTATCGAATTCAGGTTGAGTCTGTTCACTAGGATCAAAGTGTTCAAAATAAACTGGAAAACAGTTGGCAGTCTTATTCATAAATGGTCAGGAGGGTCTTACCAATTTTTTTTATTTCTTGTCCCTCCCCACTCCAATGAAATGATTGTATATAAACGTCTTTATTTATCAATAAAATATCTTAAGCGATTTCAGAAATTCAAATTGGAAGACTCTTAGAGTAAATGTGGTATTATGGTGATTGATGATTCTCGCTAAGAGTAGGATGGACATTTTTTTTAGTCATGACTAAGACCCATTTTCCTTCCACACTTTTGAATGGACTTGTGTCTAATATGTTTATAAATTTTTAAATATTTTTTCAAATTAAATTTAAAGTGTAGTATCTGTTTTGACATACACTTCATAATTTCTGTCCTTGATCAATGAAGGAAAAATCTTTTTAAACTGAAGCAATTTTAATTTTTGTTCAAACAAATGTACCCTTTCTTAAGGAACTGGACCGGAGTTGCTCCACATAAAAAACTGACCATGTTTACCATTGCTCTGGTGGGCTAGAAAGTTTTAAAAAAAAACAAAAAAAAAACATAAGATTGTCCGAAATATTTACACACCTTTGTCTTTTATAAGGTTACCCTCTCTTCAAACAGGGAGAAATTCATTACTTTTAGCCAAATTCGTTTCTAACTTTGTTAGATTTTTATTAGTATTATTGCATTGTATCAATGAAAACCAACTTGCTTAATTCAAAGAAACAAAACATTCTACAAGGGAGATAACTTGAACAATAGATTAATAACAATGCTCGAGTACACAACGTGTGTGTGTGTGTGTTTTTCCTATCCCTATGTAAATTTCCAATAAATATTCGATTTATTGAAATATTTTGGTATTTTACACCATTGCCTGATTTGTAAAAATCTTATTTAAAAAATAATTTATAACAAAATTACATTCACTGGAGAGAAATTGTCTATTTATAAGATATTGTTAAAAGGAAAAAAAAAAAAATCCTTCAAATTTTGAAAAACTGTTGAATAGAAAGTAATATAAACTGGCTTTAAATCATTCCTAAATCCTTAAATATCACAGGATTAAAAACATTACCTTAATGTTTTGTTTTTTTTTAAATACGGTAATGACCAAACGAAACAATAATTAAATTTAACTGTCAAAAACCTATTGTAAAAAAAAAAAATTAAAGACTCCCGGGCAATGCCATATAATTGGAAATGTATGTGCATGTCTATGCATCATTTGCTTGTTCAATTACTGACAAACATGATGTAACAGGTGACAATGAAGAGCAGATTAGACAAGAAGTGGTGGAAAGAGGGAAATAAGTCTCATACTCAGACTGCAAGTTTAGTCGTTGCACAGGGCAATATATATATATATATATATTTTAATTTATTTTTGTTCTTTAATCACGGGAATAAATTTCACTAAATGATATTAAGAAACTGATAACATATCACTCAATAAGTCTCAAGCCTGACAGATACAACTTGCAACTAAAAAAGTCCATATGATTTTTTATTTATGCCTAATTGGATTAGGAGTTTACAAATTACAATTAAATAAAGCTACTATTGCAATTAATCAAAACAAAGGTAAAATTCACATTGGTGTTGATAGAGTACTGATTTCTGCTGTGAAAAGACATTGCTTGAGGAAAGCAATGAAAAGTATTATTTGAAATCTGCTTTATCAGAAACAAAAAAAAAACGTGGTAAACTGACTTAATGCAGTCATACAGACACAAATGATGAATACTCAGGTTGCCCAAATTTGTCAGTTGTCCCAGAAAACTGAAAAATCTACAAACTCGTTTTGGCCAATTGTAAATTGAACTGCATGATAGCAGGAGGTAGGGTCTTCATTTGTCAATGAGAAAGCTGTGTTCAAAGTATGTGGCGCATAGGCTTATAGTCAATAAAACAGAACGCACAAATAATTCCGAGTATTGTTTCAAACCAACAAAAAGTTTCTGCATCAAGCTGACAATGAATGAAACATAAATTCACCATTTAGTGCCAGAATCAGTTATCCAGTGGACAGCAGCAGGCTAAAGCTGTTAAAAAGCAACCAAAGATGTAAACATCAGAAGGTAAGGTTTTGGCCTCTGTATTTTGGAATGTGCAAAGTATTTTGATAAATAATCATCAATAGAAAATATAATATTAGTGTACCTGAAAGATAAAATTGTCAAAAGTAATGGCCATAAATTTTTTTTTTTAAAGTGGGGAGGGAGGCTCTTGCATCAAGAAAATGCAGTATCGCAGGCCAACTGCAACTATGGCAAAACTACATGAACTGCACATTGAATTGCTTCTACATGCACCCTATTCTCCAGAGAAAAAAGGCTCCAATGAAGAAATATTGGATACTGAAGTATATTTTGAGGACAAAAACAAATCATTCTACAAAAGAGCAGTGGATAACCCTAGAAGACTTGTTCATGAATAAAATCTAATCTTGCCCAAAAAGACTTGTGTTATTAGTTAGGCCCAGGATTTAATGAGTGATGTGTTAACTATAGATATTTAACTTTTTTAAATAAATGAAAGCAATTATTTCTACATAGGAACCAAATGAAGACCATAATTTAAATAAAATAAGTATATAAAATAATTTAATACTTTAGAGTGAAGAGATGAATTTGCAGATTAAAATTTATATCACAGTAAATCTTAAAATGTTTCAAAATCAGTATTTTGCAACAAGATACAAGCAGACGTGACGCCATAATTTATAAGTTTTATTTTTCCTTAAAGAAAAAGATGGATTAATTGTACATGGAACCCCAAAAAGTAGAAACAACCAGACACAGTTAGCCAATAACATTGATTGTTTTTGTTTCTTTATGGTTGAGTAATAAAAAAATATGTACATACCAAAATTTTATTAAAAGTTTTAAAAAAAAACGTTTTACTGTTTTTTTTTTATATGCACATTAAGTTTTTTTTTTTGTTGTTGTTCTGTAAACTGTAGATTTATAAAAATAACTTTTTTTTAATAATTTACAAACTTTTTCTAAACAAAATGTATAAACAAAAAATATGCATATAAAAAAATAAGCATTGTGATGATATGGTGTCACATAATTAGAAAAAAGTAATTTTCTGAGTGCATAAAATATCACAAGAATTCCTTCAAATAGGAATTGGAGTGAAATCTTCCACAAGCAAGGATTTAATCAGTTACAATTTCAAGTTTTTTATTGGTTGTATATAAACACTATCATGTCAATTCACAACATTTTATAACAAAACGTGTTTGTAAATAAAACTATGTGCTTTTTAGGTTATTAGCATAAATGTTTGTAAATAAAAGAAAATATGAAGGGAAAATTATGTTTTGTTTACGATTTAACCAAAAGTAAATTTTTTTTTTTTTTTTTTTTTTTTTTAATTGGTCCTTTTAGTTGTTGCATCAAGACAAAAGTGATCTCAAAATTCGAATAAGGAAAAATGTGTTATTTTTTAATTGCAATTTACAATTGATTGCATTGAATACAGAAATGTGATGCAGGTATTTAAATGACATCCATAAATGTTACATTCTAATGTGCATTCGTTGCAAGGAATGCAACTTTTTATTTATGTTGATTTAAATAGGATTTCTTTTTTTTTTTTTTTTTTTTTTTTTTTAACATCTTCTAGAAAATGTACTTTAACAGAATGAAAATAAAAAATCTATGGGAAATTGTTTTATAAGCATGTTCTATAAGAACGATCAAATAGAGCTGAAATGGTAACAGCAGTTAAGTGTGATTCATGCACACACACACACACACGCACGCACAAGCTGGTGTGCACAGTGATGTGAAATATGCAAAAATAAAATAAAAGCGATTAAATTTCTCATTTATCAAAAGATTCAAATATTTCACAGCATCAACAAACGAGGAAATACAACCCTTACCCACACATAAAGCAACAATACAATAGTAATATAATAAAATATATATAATGCTTACAATTCGGGCAACAAATAACGTTTTGTAAGGATCAGATGAACTTTCTGGATTATTATTTGGATCCCCTGAAAAAAAAATAAAACAAAACATCAATACTGCATATGTGATACTAAAGCATAAAAAACATTGTCAGGCAAGTCCAATTGTATAACAATTTTATAAAAAAAATGATTTCTAATAATGGAAAACAATATGTAATGAGGTCTCTTAGAGTTGTCTCCCATGCATTTCATGCAAGCAGTTGGGATATGGGAAAAAGAAAATTAATTAGCCGTTTTTTTACTCTACGTTGTTCAGCTGGAGACCTGCTGCTGGGAAGATGGTTTAAAGAGAAATATTTTAAAATATTAAAAGTCACAGTAAAGGCTGGTTATTGGGAGGCATAGACATCGAGTTGCTTCAGGTTGTTAAGCAAACTAAAAGGTACAGTAAAAGCCATCGATTACTAATTCTCATCCTAGACTCATTCAAACTATTGAATTATACCAGCAAGGGGATAAAGCGGCTGAGTTTTGAGAAGCAGAAAAATTGGGGGAAGGGGGGGGGTCCAAAACTGTTTTCAACAGGATCTTGATTGAATCAAACAAATTTTTATAAAAATAAAAAAAATAATTTTGGTGAATTAATTTTCACAATTTTTTTTTTTTTTTTGCTTAAAAGATGTTTTAAATGCATTTTATGCTAGTGTATTTTCATTTCAATAAATATTACAGATTGGAAAAGTAAAAATAAATTTTGTGTGTTAAATAGTTGTGAAAAATCCCATACAAGAAGTTGTCTTAGAAATGTACTAAAAAATTATTGATGACCAGTAGGACCAATGGAAATTCAATGGAATGATATATTGAAAATAATACTACCTCCGGGGCACAAAAATTTTCAGTTTGGTCGGAAATACTTGGTGCATACAAGTTTCAAGTTTTATAAACAGTACTTTTGAAAGGAAATACAGGTTAACCAAATAATTATACTTAATTAAATACATTCTTACAATGTATGATTAAATAAATATACAAGAAAATAATGCAAAAAGCTAAAACATCTATTTATTCAATTGTGTTAATTTACTTTTCAATTCTTCTGATATCAAAATTCGGAAGTTTTCCTTTTCTTTCTGTGCTTTTGACATATGTTGAAGCCTGTAATTGTTGCCACCATCAGCCAAAATTATTTGTTCCATTGTCTCCTGCAATGTCAGGAAAATGTTGTTCAACTTTGATTTTTCTAATTCTTGAAAGCTGGTTTCAACTGCTTCAATTAATTCATCAATATTCTTTGGAGCCTTTTGGTGTTGAATGGATTGTATTGAAGTAACCTAGGTCAAGCACATTCAGATCTGGACTGTTTGCAGGCTGATTAACCAGTTCAATGTTCAGCCCTAATCTCTCTGATTCTTGTTTGAACACCGGGTCCGTTGGATTTACGTGTGGCTTAGCATTGTCTTGTTGAATTATGATTCGTTGTGCAATGGATCCACTTGGCCATTTGTTCCGTGTGGAAACAAGGACCTTTTCAACAAGGAATTCACGAATCTGAATTTTTGTGATTGTATCCATGACTTTAGTTTGTTTCAGCAGGCCTGTTTCTGCTGTTAAGTTTAGCCGCCTCTTGTTTGACAAATGGCCAAATTCCAATCTTCTTGTCAAAGTAACATTTGTGGTGGATCCTAATGGGGTCAAGCCACGACAGCAAGAAACATTACCTTTGTAATGAAATGCTTGCTTTTAGTGGTTCTTAAAGGGTCATGTTCGTCTTTGCCTAAATAAAAATATCCTTGCATTTTGCGTCATATAAAACCATCTCATCAATATGTATGACATCAAACATTTCTGTAAAAGTTCAATTTAAATCCAACTGCAAACGGCAAAAATCAACACGACATTTCATGTTTTCTATCGTGAGAAATGGTTTTACAGCATTTGAATGTGCCCGAATTTCGCCATCTTTTATCCTTGCAATCAACGTTGTCTTAGGTATTCCACATGCTTGAGCAGTAGACCTCAAAGTGGTTCTTTTTCTCAAGGGAATGATGTTTATTTTTGCCAACTGTGAACTATAGTCCTTTTTTTCGGACACAGAGAAACTTACGGCTCAAAGAATCCATTGGCACCGATATATCAGACGAACTGTCTAGTGCTCATGACCAAATTCTGCCTACAGTATTTCTTCCTATACCGAATTTTGTGGCAACATCTTTGATTGCACCTCAGTCAAGGATGCACCCTTTAAACCTTTGTAGCAACACTTGCAGAACTGCTGTTCGTCTTGAATTTGTCAATTCTCTTATCACTTCTGTTTTTACCTTCCACATTGGCGCCAACTACATTTTCCATATTTATATAGCCACTGCAGGTATTTTTAAAAATAGATTATATTACAGTCAACAAAGTAATGTGCATAGATTAAACTCTAAATGACTTTTAGAACGAAAACTGTTCTTTTTCAATTAAGCACGTTCTTAAGTACTACCAGTTACCTCCTAAAACATTAAAATGGTGCGTGACAAAACCTAAAACGTGGACAGTTTTAATTCTGCACCAACTATTTCTGACTGGAGGTAGTAATATATTAAATCAACAAATGTTTTGATAAAGATATTTTTCTGGATCGCACAAAAGGTTAATTTTTTTTAAACAGAAAACCAATAAATAACACATACCAAACATGAGACATGAAAATAGTGTCCATTGCATTTTAAATGTAGAGCAGAGTCAAATAAGATAACTTAAGTACTAAATACTCAGAAAGTAATATTGTGCTACATAGTTCAATACAAATAATAAAATCACATTGTAAGAGACAATCTTTAATTTACTCCTTCAATCCAGCACCTCTTGGCAGACAATGTTCTTTCTTTTGCCCTGTTTCTTTCAAACGTTCTTTATATAATGTTTCACTGAATTCCTTCTCTGGTCAATAACCACCGCACATTGAAATTACTATGAGCTCCTTTCTCACACCATTACAACAAGGATCATATATTTGAAAACGAGACCACAACAAAGAGATATCACTTTCATATTCTTGTCCAGGGTCGCCAGATTAGCCTTTTTAAAGCTAAATTTTGCAAATTTGGCCATTATTATTTTTTTTTTTTTTAAGCAGTTTGGGCCTTCAAAAATTGTATTTGGCCTTTTTCAAAGTGTAACATATGGACTAAGAAAGGAACACTTAGAATATTATATAGATACTCATATATCTAAAACAGATGTCTAATGAGCTTTAACATACTGTATGGAAAATGAAACTTTTAAGACACAGATCATATAAAATCTTTGGACATGAAATTTGAAAAAGATGTACAATATGTAAGATTAGATAAATGAATAAAGTTGCAGGTGTCTGGGCCCATACCAGAATCAAGTAATACATGACTTTTCCATGATTAACTCAAAATAAATTTCCAATTTCAAAGAATAAAAATTTGATGAGAAAAAAAAAAAAAAAACTGTTCAAAATATGAACAATTTTTCATGCAAAAAAATTAATCTCATAAAAACATTTTGTAGGAGAATAAAAATTAAAAGCAGAAACGATTCTACATATTTTCTATTTTATTCAAATTCCTTGTTAATTTCACAATCTAAGAGTTACAATGCAAAAAGCCACTCCCTTTTAGTGATGTGAAGTAGTTTAATTTTTATCTTTGCATTTTATACTTGGGAAGGCAATGAAAAGTTTCTTAGATTACAGTATAAAAAAAAAAAAAAAAAAAAAAAAAAAAAAAGCTTTGATAAAAATGTATTTTGTTATGGTTAATATGGGTACATTAAGATTTTACAAATAGTAATTTCACATATGCGGGTGTTCTATAGCACAACTTTTATTTATGGATGTTGGCAACCTTCACATGGTCCCTCCACGGAGTAGCTAATTTTAAAACAAAACCAGAGAAACCAATATCAACAAAATCAAGACAGTCAAAAAAAAAAAAAAAAAAGGTCGTACCATGGTCATTAATACAATTTTATTTTGTCGAACATTTTTTTTTACTGAGGACTAAAAAAATATCAAAATCTAGCAATTACTTATTGCTAGATTTTGATATTTTTTTTAGTCCTCAGTAAAACACTGATACAGATGTCTTATCTACCAAGAATTCTGATTTCCTTTAAAAAGACAATGCAGCAAAGCTAGAATATTCATCTGAAGGTGACATTCATGGTAAACACCATTTTACATCTTTGTGTGAGTCAACATAATTATTCAAAACAAGGAAGAAAGATAGCAAAAAGAAACTTTCTATCGGTCCTTCTGTTTAACAATCCACAAACTACTTTTTATCTTGTATGCTTTTTGATTTTCTCGCCGTGTCATTTACCACAGTTACTGTCAAAACTGAGGTCTAGCCTCTGTCACCTACAAAGGTCCATTATGCCCATATGCCTATGCATTTAGATATGATAAAGATTAGGGAGGAAGTCAGTTCAATTTGACGAGAGTGAATGTTAGCACAACTAAAGTACAAGAACAACGATGCCATCCATAATACAATATAGTACAGATTTGAATGGAAATTCATGACCAGTTTTTTTGTTGTTTTTTTTAGTCATCAAAAAATTTGGCTAAGCCATATTTTGAATTAAGAAAAGGTTTGTTTTTTTATTTATTTTTTTCTCTAAATCAATAGTTGGTGTAATATGGTGACCGGACAAATTATACAAATGAAAACAATGAGACTCCACATAAATTTCTTAAACAGTGTGGATATACTACAAAACAACAAAACCTATGAGTTGAAACCTAGAAAGAATGGCGAAAGAGTGCAGAAAGAAAAGTAAACTACTGAGAATATGGCACAATAATGAATAACCGTGAACTTCCAGAACAATCAGCTAAAAGTAATGAGAGAATTCCTGCGGACACTGAATATTCTTTGATGAGTACACACACACACACACACAAAGATAGCTGCTGTATTTAGTGCAATATTTTTTTTTCAAAACGTTTCTCAACAAGGATAAATATACAGACTTTATTTTCAAATGAATTTAAATGTAATTTAAGCCTTAATATATTTACCATATAAAATATTGAGCTTCAAATAGTTCTGCAATTTGATAACTTTATTTAAATAGCTCCAAAAAGATAGATATATATATATATATATATATATATATACACACACACACACATATACATACTCCTATAAATTCGTTTTTCTTTTGTGTGTATTGATATTCATATTAAAAGGCCTCTTTTCTATTTATTTAAAAAGAAAATAGAATTTTCTTATACATGGGTTGTGGAAATGCATTCACTAGCAAAAGATCTGCATAATTTGCATATTTTTTTTAAACATTCATTTTAATTTCCTATTAGATTTTTCGGTTTTCTTATGGAATGATCATCTAGAGTTAACTATTACGTGTAATTATATTCATGCAGATATTCTACATGATTTATACTTGCATAATGTTTACAGTAAACAAAAAATTGTTTCCATATTTATGTATACGTATATATTTTTGCTTAATCTATTAGTCTATCTATCTATATATCTATAAAAGTGAAAGTGTCTGTGTGTATGTACATTTCCCTACGCAATAACTGTCAATTTTAAGTCCAGACTCAAAATTTGATATACAGGTTACTGAGATTTGGGAAAATCTTTGTGATCAGTTTTCGGCCAGAAATTTGGCTGTTATGGGGTCAAAATTCAACAATTTGATCTTTGAAAACTACCAAACTCCGATAATTTTGGGTCTAAACACTCGAAATTTTAGATATAGGTTCCTTTGACATGGATCTAACTTAATTTGAGCCCAAAACAAATGTTAAGTCATAATAGGGGTCAAAGTTTTTAAAAATTTGACCTCTGCGGTCTCTATCAAATTACTCAGACAATTTCTGGTCTAAACATTTGAAATTTTACATAAAGGGTATTCATAGATAGGGCAAGCCTTTTCATCGGTTTGGGTCGAAAATTTTTAGTTACCAATATATAAATGTATGCATGTATGTTTGCATGTCTGCCCAACACTTTCGACAGAGGCAACAGATTTTCTCAAGATCAGTATCGTTTTGAAGTTTGATCTTTCAGACGACAAATATCGAAAAATTGGCTAAAAACATTAATACCTTCATCTTAAACTGGGCACTTTTCTACAGGGGGGAGGGGTTCGCTTTTTATGCCGATATTTATTTTAAAGCAATCCTCTCCTTTCGATTGTCTAGCTTAAATTTAAAAAAAAAATGTCGTAACAGCATAGATGTCTCAGGTTTTTTTTCCCGTACTTTTCCTCCTTTGCAGTACAGATTCGAGCCTGCCTTCCTACTACCCTTTTTTTTTTTTTTTTTGCTCAACATACACATCCAAACACCCGGGCAACGCTGGGCTGAAATGCTAGTATATATATATATATATATATATATATATATATATATCTCACTCACACACTTAATCATTTCACGCACCTTTGCAATTCTCAAGGAAAAAGATGTAAAAGCAATATAGCTTGAAAATTATGAAGGTGCATGAAACAGCCATTGAAGATGATATAGTGGTACAAACTGCTATATTTATAAGACAAAAATGCTCAATATTAATAGAGCAAATGTAGGTCCAAGTTTAGTGATATGGACTCAACAGCGCATGGTGATTTGCAGTTTCCTGCCTTATGATTTTCACACCATGTGAATTCTGCCATAACAGATTTGAGACAATGGTTTAGTCTTTATCTCTACAAACTAAATAGTTGTTAACAGCTTATAGGTTTCGCTGTTTTATAGTATATCCACACCTTTTAAGAAATTTATGTGGAGTCACATTGTTTTCATTTGAGTAATTTATCCAGTCATGATTTTTTTGTCAGTAATGTAACTTACCGACTCTGTTTAACACACTGATTTGATCTCAACAGGTACTAGCACTTTGAGCCAGAAGTGATCTGGGAGCAATGGGAACTAAGGAACGACTCCTCATTCACAAAACCTCCAAAGTTGGGTTATAGAGTAGGAATAGTCAACTGGTTTGAGAAAGTTTTTTTTTGTTTGTTTTTGTTTTTTTAGGCAGAGGAAAAATGAAACAGTTATGGGGAGAAAAAGGAAAAGACTTGTGAAAAATTAACTCACAAGAGCAATAAATAGGGAGACAAAATCATTGTTTTTGGATGCTCACTTTACTCTTCACATTTGAAATATTACAGATAGTTTCTCATGAACTTAAGATTTAATTTCCATATTATGTTGTATATAAGATTTTTTTAAACTTAAATAGAATTTGATTTTGTGATCATTCTTCACTATTTCTTTGAAATTTGATGAAAATTGCTTTGTTTTTTTAAATTTCCAAAACGTCACCTAAATTAGATCATATTCATAATAAGCGTATAGACATTAGATTTTTGTTTGAAAACTAAAAATCCAATTATTAGTTCAAGTGTAAGATTAGTAACGAGTTGACTATTTGTCATCCATAAACAGCTGTTACCCGTTTGCCCATATTGATGCCACTAGTGAAGTCAAAACATGTTGAGTGGAAGGGAAAAAAAGATAAAAAGTTACTTTTTAATATTTTACCAGCATTGCAAAGAATTTTTTTTAATAAATAGCATTTTAAAAGCGACATGTAAATTATGACCGTATCATCTTTACAAAACTGTTAAAACAGTAGATGGAAATAGAATACAAAACTTAATTTTTTAAATTGCTAAGAATTTTAAAGCCAATTATAATAACTTTCTTTTTTATTTTAATAAATAAATCTAATACTAAAAGAATAAGTCAGTGTGTAATCAAAATTATGTTGACATGAGAAAATGTGAAATTATTTAAATTTTATTAATATGTATAGACAAAAAAAATACATTGAAACTTGAAAATTTTTTCTTCAAGTAGAGTTTGAACATAATTTTACATTCTAATTTATACAAAGTTAAGATGATTACATCTTAACTTTTATACCACAAAATATAAAATTAAATAAAAAGGAATGCATCTTGATTTAGAGGGAAAAAATGCAAAGTTGAAAGTTTATAAATAGAATTTGAAAATTAAATCGTAATACTCACATAAAGCTAAATCTTGTTCCAATTTATAAGCAATTTGTTCGGCTCTTTCTTTACGCTATTAAAAAAAAAAAAAAAAAAAAATTACATTCAACATCTGAAATATCAGTATCATTTCTTCTAAAACAAGATTTATATGAAACATCATGGTTGCTGGTAATAAATCTACAACAAAAGCCTGTTACCAATGTTGGTAGAGTATGAGCAATTGTAAAATTACTCCTAAAATAGAATTTTATCAAAAAGGTTAAAAAAAAAAAAAAAAAAAAAAAAAACTTTGATGCTAAAAATTACAAATAACAAATTGTTACACTTAGAAAGTCTTTGTTCATAACAATTGAGTGTATTTTTGAAGAAATTAAGTTATGAAGGAATGGTCGAAGCTAAAAATATAAAACTTGTCACAAAATGAAAAAAGTTAAATGAAAAGACAAAATTTGATAAAAAAAAAAAAAAAAATGTCTTAAATAAGATTACTAATGTATTCAATTGTACACCCTCCTAAATGACTTTATATAAAACTATCAACTGAAAGTTGGCTTTTTTTTTTTCAAGAGTTATCTCCCTTAAACAGTAATTCATTTGCTCAAGAACAAGGAGTTCCAGTAACTTTCCTTTTGTTTCATTTTACTTCAGCCGAAGTTCTCAAAAAAAGCTTTCTCCCTAGGAGTTAACACTTGATCTCTATACGAGATACATACATATCCAAATATTCTTTTAATATTCTCCTTTACATCTCAAACCCAGAGTTAGTAGAGAACATAATTTTCCTCTACCTAATTGACTATATGTTATAGTATACCTTTCTTATGGTCTCACTACATTTTGAGATAAAAGTTAATCTAGTCTGGTAGATTATCTAGATTTGCGCTGCTACTCAAAGTAACATCACTTGGAGAAGGTGCATCAATCCTTGTAGAGTATCCATACTGAGGAGATCTTATTTGAGCAACGAATAATATGATTTTGAAAATTTGGTCAGGGTTTAAGGGAAAAATATCCTCATGCTAAGTTGACCTGACAAACCTTTGTACAGAGATCTTAGACACTCAAGGATAGTGTCTAGTAGGCATTCAAGTTCTCTCCTACATGAGACGATGTGAAACCTGAGATCAAATTAAAGCGCATGCAAGACAAGTGCATATTTATAATAAAAAATGTAACCACTGTGCTTATGTGCATGGAAAGTGCTTATATAGTAGACAGAATAATGCATAGTTGTCAGGGAAATGAACATGACTCGTATATGTATATTAATGTATTTATTATTTAACTTCCCTTCTTATTTTTATGAAAGTTTGCATCTTTTAAATTTTAATCTTTCACCGACTTTTTCATTTGCTTTATTTCTGTTCTTTGATATTAATGTGCTGTGTTCAAAAGTGAACATACATGCACAAGAAATGGGGAACAAAGTGTAATTTTGACAAATTTTAGGAAACAAAGGTTTTAAAGGATGCCGTGTCTTGGCAGCCAACAATTAATGCAAACAGTTTGCTCCATTCTTCAGCAACTGAGTTTGAAAACACTGAACATCATGAGAACTGCCATTTTGGAAGTTTGTAGGATGCTTAAGTTTGAATATGGAGATCAATATTTTTAAGAAAACTAATATGGTTGCAAAGAAATTTTGGTTCTTAATTTTATCATTTGGTATTATTTGTATCTTATAGATTTCAATAATCATTGTTTTTTATTAATTTATATCAACTTGAAAAAAAAAAATTGTCACCTGAAAATCGTAATTATCGAATTATTTATGATCTTTTTATAATTCATAAAGAAATTCGATAAAATTGGCATATTTGAGAGCATTAGAGCAGCAATAAATTACTTTTTTTATTTATTGAACATATTAGTTTGAAATTTGTACACATACCATTATTACATGCAGAGCATTACCACTGTCAGCCAAGAGTCTATTAGGCATGTCTACGCAGTGTGAGGATGTACGGGGCTGAAAACCTAACTAGTGAGGCTTGAGGCCATGCATTGCATGGAGAGAAAGGATATAAGAATGATACAATGGATATGCAATGCAAGTCTAAAAAAAATAAATAAAAATAACAGGCCTAAATCTGATGATCTCAGGGAAAGATTAAATCTGGACAGTTGCAGAACAGTTTTAGTAGACACCTTGACAAGGCTAAGTTTAAAGCTGCTTCAAATTCTTACTAGAATTGAGACACTGAGTGTCATAACTCGGTAAGCACCATTGCGGCAAAATATCAAGTTAGTATATCATTTTATTCCCCGTAGCCTCCTCTAACACATACAAGAATAGTTATGGTTGAATTCAGCTCAGAACATGAGTAGAAATCAACTAATGCACATTATACCTATGAAACTAAACTTTAACAGCGTTTTTGTTTTTTTTTTGTTTTTGTTTGTGGTGCTTATCGAGTTATGATATTCAGCATCTCAATTGTCCCCATAAAGTCATGGTGTAATGATTAAAGACATTGAGAAACAGTCAATTCTAAGTAAGTTATCTGCAAGTTGAAAGCTTATTTCTTATTAGAGGCAATAATAACTATGATAACTCCTCATCATATTCAGTTTAACATCCATTTTACATGTGTTTAATGGCTTTAAAAAATGGATTTTCAAACCAACCCATCTCAGGACAGGTCTATCTATTTCTCTCTTAAGACCATCCCCATCACTTCTCATTTCCCGTGATCTTCCCTTGTCAAGTGAATCTTTTACCTCAACTGTTCTACAACTACTAACTCAAGAAAATCTCATTCATTCTTTCAAAATGCCCATACAATCATCTCTTGTTCACACATTTCTCTATATTATTGTCCAGATGTAATCTTCCACTGAGGTCACCAGATCTAAGTCTGTCTTAAAAATTTACATGGCACATCCATCATATTACTCTCATATCAGTCTATATAAAACATAAGATATTAACGGATATATACTAAAAAGTCAAAACAATGAAAAGAATAGGTTGTTGTCACAGCCTTAGTAATGGCAAAAATTCCTTGAACTTACTACATCCACGAATTGTTTTTCCATGGTCTAAGCTTTTGTTTTTGTTATTTTTTTTTAATTGATTTCCTTTGAAAAGAAAAATCAAACCTGATCTTTGTCATTAACAAGATTTAATTTGTTAGCTGTTAGATTAAGTCTTCTATGAAGAGTCAAAGTTGCACTCCCGTATTAGTTTTACATATTTGAAAAAGCATTTGCCAAGTGTTTCGATAAACTTAATGTAATAATTATTGCTCCCATCATGCTTAATTTGATCATGACAAAATTTTCATTTCCAACAAAATTTGATCAGACATAATTTGGTTGATTATTTATGCTACTAAAATAAATTCTGTATCATTGTTTATGTTTTGCAAATATCTATGTTGTCAATTTTATTTTTATTTCGGACTATTAGTCTCATCTTTATTAGTTGTTGTTTTTTGGATCTTTTTATTGGTTCACAACGTTTCGGCCAACTTCCTCTGGCCTTCGTCAGGTGGTAACCGCGACGGATAGGAACTTCGAATCTCCTAACTGCATTCTCAGCCATCACTGCCATCCGTAGTTGTCGTCGTCTCACCACATTTTTGACCAATTACCTCTGGCACGCTTTGGGTGGGATTGAAACCGCTATCTTCAGACAATGTTCATCTGGAACCGTAGAGATTCAACGTCTCTATCAACTGCGCCACGGGCCCCGAAGGGCGATCAAGGTTGGATTCTTTGATCTTATAAATCCACATTTATTCATTATCTGATCTTCCATAGTCGGGTCCGTACCGATTGGTATATATATATATTATTCCTTAATTCCTTAAGCGTGCTAGAGGTAATTGGTCAAAAATGTGGTGAGACGACGACAACTACGGATGGCAGTGATGGCTGAGAATGCAGTTAGGAGATTCGAAGTTCCTATCCGTCGCGGTTACCACCTGACGAAGGCCAGAGGAAGTTGGCCGAAACGTTGTGAACCAATAAAAAGATCCAAAAAACAACTAATAAAGATGAGACTAATAGTCCGAAATAAAAATAAAATTAACATAAAAATGCTCATCTCAAAAAAAAAAAAAAAAAAAAAAAAAAAAAAAAAAAAAATTCCAATTAAGGAATAATATATATATATCTATGTTGTCATATTAAAAGTTTTTAAAATATACCGAAAACAATTTTGGTTTAGGATAATTTAATCCATTTGAGATGTTTTTGATACCAAATAAAATTTGGTACACAGGGCTCTACATTGCGAGTGAAACAGTTGCGTTTGCGAGTGATTTTTCAAAATGGCGGCTAGAAATAATGAAACGCTTATCTTTTGGCGATTGTATTTCTTTCACTGACACTCTTGCAAAGCTCACTACTGAGTGAAAAATATCTTTTCAATTTTTATTTTAATAAAACGAGCAAAGTCAAATTATTTAAATAAAAGGTTTAATAAAACAATATACATTTTTTTTTTAACAAAGGCTGTTTAAAAAAAACATCCGAGGAAATATAAATGTTTATACTTTCAAGTATCAACATAAAATTCTGTGTATATTTAGAATTACACTTATTAAAAAAAATAAAATTATGATGTACATATTCGTCATAGAACGAAGATGTCATATTCTAAAAATCATTTGGGTTTGGCTAGTAACTTTTCTATTTGGCTAGTAAATGAAAATATTTAGTTGTCAAAGGTCAACTAAAGAGAAATTTGTCCGTAGAGCCCTGGTACATAAAAAAAATATTTGACCACATACAGTTATTTGAGGAACTCATTCTGTTCATGTTGTGGCATATCAAGTATTTGAGTATTTAAAGCTGAACAACTAAGATAAATATTTTCTTTGGTGTTAATTTCTCATATTTACCTTTCTCTCTTTTCTTTCTTCTTTGGTTTCGATTCGAGTCGGTGGAGGGGTATCTTTTGGATTCTGCAAATAAAGGGATGAAAAACAAAATTTTAGAAAAAATATTTTCAGGAAATTGCTGAAAAACGTTTTCAACGAGTAGAAAAATGGTTTTAGCATAAAAAAGAAAATTGAATTTAATCTTAATAATTGATAACATGTACAGACAAAAAGAAAAATAACGAATAAGGTCCTTATTCTTTTTGGGAGAAAAAAAAAGGTGGGGGCTTAATTGGTTGATTTAATGAGACAATTTTTACCATGATAATAGGTCATCGCATAATAGTAATAAGGAATGCGAAATGGAACTAAATATTTAGGTATACTACTAAAAGAAATGGAACTCGTTGAATTATTCATTGTATTTTAAGTTAGATTGTTTGAATCAGGAAAAAGTGAGTTTGCAAAGGAAAAAAAAAAATTTTTTTTTAATCCCAAATTAATGTTTCTGTTTGTGATATTTTTCCCTTTCCAACTACAGGTTAAATAATATTACTGTTTGTGTCATTCCCTTTTGTTCGTAATGGATTAATCCAATCTATCTTTCCATTATTACCTTCACCTGTTAATAAATAGTGAGTGATGGAAGTGATGATAAACAGTGATAAGAGCAAGGGGTGGGAAAGAGATCAAACAAAACAGAGGCTGAGAGTGATAGACAGAAACTTAGAGCTGGCTTACTTGATAGGTTGATTATTAGAACAAATAAAATGAACTCTTTTTTTAAAAACATAACTCAATCGTAAAACTGAGGAATATTTTAGTATGTATTCTATGTGATTAAATTTTGGTTATATTCCCTTTTGTTTATAATGGACTCTTCCAATCTTTATTTTTGTCTTTCTTTACTACCTTTGGCTGTTAATAAACAAAATAAATTTTGTTTGACATGAAAAATTACTTAAAACTAGCAGTTCAACCCGGCTTTACCATAATAACTTGAAAAAAATGTCCAGGTAACCTACCTCTAAAATTTCAAGTGTTTAGACCCAAAATTGACAGAGTGGTTTGGTAGGGAAATATACACACAGACAATTTCACTTTTATAGATATATAGATTTCATTGTTTAAAATCTGATAAAACAAGCATTTGAGGTAGTTAATGATTCAGGAGTTAAAAAAAAAAAAGCTAGAATGGCCAAATGAAAATGTGTGCAAGATGGTTTACAAAATTTAGAAATGGAGTTTTTACCCCCTGAAGATGACCAAGTAGTATGTACAAGTAGAGTTTGATGAAGCTGTTTATGGCAACATTAACAAAAAAACCTGCTGTATCAATTGAAGAATTGAGTTTTTCTCAAACTTGAAAAGGTTATTAAGCTTAAAAAATTTTTTTTTTTTTTTAATCGGTGCCTCATAAAATGTCTGAAGACAACTGTAAACAGAGATTTAACATCCGCAGAAATTTTAGGACCCTATTCAGAATAATTGCTAGTCGGTTTGAGGAGACATAAACCAGACCAATGTGAATGAGAAAAATTTTTAAATAATGAAATTAAAACATTTACAGCAATTGATAGTTTAATCTTTTTGCATTACCATCTGTGATTTGTGTCTTCATTCCTAGAGAATACCAAGTTTCACTGATAGTGTTTAATAAATGTATTAGGTTTTTATTACGACATCAAAAATATAGAAATAATCTAGGAAAATCAATTTGGTTTCTGAAAAGATTTTTAGTGGCAGAAATTATTTTCTTAAAAATTGAAAATAAAAAATATCAGGTATTTTGTAGAATAAACAAAAAATAAAATGTGGTTGAAAAACAAACGTTACCAAAGGCAAGATAAGTTACTCTTCTACCTACCTGGATAAGTTTGTGTTTTAACTTATTTTAAAGCGACACCAGTAGTGCCAAGTTAGAACAGAACAAAATGGCTGACATTAGATGACAGTCTCGATAATCGTTGAAAAATCGAAAATTAAAATACTGGAAGAAACTCACCCAACACTCAATAAATGTCATAGTATCATTTACCGGGTGAGTTTTACCATTTATTTGTTACATATTTGTTTTTCTGACCACTTTTTTCTTTTGTCTAATGCAAAGTGACTGAAAAATCTATATATGCATCTATCTTTAAGGAGTCCTTATATCTATATGCGATCCTTGGTTCCAATACTTCACAATTTATACGAGAGAATAGATGACTGATAGCAACGAGCTCCCAGAGATTGCTTGGATGTTCTAGCACCTTTCTCTATCATGTCTATTATAAATGTCACTCTGCAATATCCAAGTCTTGAAAACATAAAAACTTTTACATCATGAGGGAAAGTAAAAATGATCTTATTGAAATATTTTATGTTAGTAATATCAATATCCAAGTAGAAAGTTTCTCAGTGTTTTAATTATAGGTCACCACTTAGCAAGGCTAAAAGCCACTCAAGAATAACTTAATGTGATGGATAGATTGGCACGCTGATGAATACAATGAGAGGATTGAATATAATGAATGAAATTCAGGAAATTTGATTGAGAACGACTTGTGACAAATATTTGTGAACATTTGATGACAACCATGTTGCTGCTCACAAGGAAATAATCTTACAGTAAAGTGCATACCTACTGCAACTGTTAAAAGATTTTAAAAGTAGATGAAAAACATTCAAATGATATTGATAAAAATGGCAGAAGACAAATGGACCAGAAGTAATGAGATAGCAATTAGAGAAATTCTTCAAAAACTGAAGTTTAATAATAAAATATTGAAAGTAAGCAGAAAAAAGACATCACAAAATGTTGTAAATATGTAATCGATAACTAGGCGTACTTAGCTAGTATTGTCTAGGATGCAGTTACAAATTTTATTTGTACATTTTGTTAATTAGCACATAAAGAGATAAAGGAAAAAAGTATATTCAAGGAAAAAAAAACAAAAAAAAAAAAACAAACTAGTTTATTCCCCTTGTTGATTTTGATCCACAAGAACCTAACAGTTTTATCTTTATAATCTTTCAACAAAAAAGAATTAAAGTTATGGAAACTCGATTAAGCCAATACATCAACATAAGTTCCCAATTTAAAGCTATAACTTCCTTCTATCTTTATAAGAAAAAATAAATTACATAGTATGAGCTACACCTACAAGGCAGAGTTTAGTAGCTTCTTTTTAGTAGCTAAATAAGCTTAAAAAAAATTAAAAAAAAAAAAATCGCATACCCAAGTGTTTTTAATTAAACTTAAATTTATAAATAAGCTAAAATGTAGAGATAAGCAGACAGAAGCATACTGATTGCAAGACTAATGCAAGGAAGGTGAAATTATTGTCCAGTATAGAAGTAGAGTGTAAATGCTAAAAAATAGTAAAAAATATTAAGACATCATTAACATCACATTTTAAAAGGAGGGGGGGGGACTTAACAGTTGTTTCATATCTTTAAGTCTGATGAAGAAAGAAAAGAACAACAAAAAACAATCGATATGGTAATCCGATGCCTTGCAGTGATGTTATGGCACAAACGTTTATAAACAAATAATTACGTTAAGTTTGCAAATGTATAAACTGATGTTATTAATACAATCATTGTGACCTAAGGGAGCATTTTGCCCCCCCCCCCCATTCGGGGGGTTCAGACTTCCCAGGAACCTGAAGGAGACCGCATAACTATACTAAGATTACTTTCATAGATTCCAGGCGACAGTGGATATCCCAAGATTTGAAATTGATATATATTTTAATTCATTGTCAAAATAGATATATTTTGTTTTATTGTTTGAAAATCAGAGATATATTTGTTATTCAAAAAAATGGACGACAGGAAATATTAGAACAACAGCGTTGACATTGTCTGGTTTGGCGAACTCAGTACCAGGGGTTCTGAATGACGGGGTTTGACCTTTGAGTTCATGGGAATTAAATGTTGATTTTGGTCCCAGATTGCAAAGCTGGTGATGTGGTTGAATTGCACACCCGCAAAATTTGGGATTTCCTCAAATGCGTGGCATAATTTGATTGGCTTAAAGGACCTCCACACCGACACACACCCCCCACTATATAATGCTAGTGTCGCACGAATTTAGATTGAAGCAGAATCTCGAGGTAAAAATACTGCTCCCTGAAGACGTGCCCACCATCAACCTCCTCCGACCCGTCTGCGAAGACTAAAGATTTGAAACTTAAAACTTGCTAAGAACTGAACAATATTTGTAAAAAGTCTGTAAATACTCTTTGTGAAATTATTCTGTTAGAATAGCATTCCGGCTGTTTTGTCTTTTTCTTTTAGTGAACCAGTTTTCGTCTTCTGGCATGTGTGAGCTTTATTTTCTTTCGTTTCCAGGAATCTGATATGACCGCCTCTCGGAGATTTAGACAACACGAGTCAAAGTTTTCGAAGATGATCAGAAGTCCTTGCTTGACGTACCAAGAGAGGTGGGCCACATAAACTGATTTTATGAATACAATCATGACGATCAGATCTTCTGTGAAAGAGCAATAAACTTTCAAGATAATTAACATGTACATCAGCATTATTTGGATCAAACACACAATCTTATGTCATCCTGCCCGACGTCTTTTTTAGAGTGTGGCCAAAGGATGCACTCTGCATTAATTTGGTTCACGTTAGGGTTGTTAAGTACATTTACAAAAATTATTCACAGACCATTCAGATTAGTCAACTTTGCTGACATGTGTTGGACGGCTTTTGGAAATTAACTTCAAAACTAGCTTTATTACTTTTTTTTTCAAATCCAGTTATTTCCTCCCATATCTTCCTTGGTGCCTTTCTGCCAACTGACTGCTACCTTAACTGTTCTACATATTAACTAAAAAACAGACATGAAATAATTATGTATAGACAGACACATGAGCACAAGAGAAAAAAACACTATCAAAATTGGAATTAAGATTCTAGGCATAAGGTTTAATAGCATTCTATGTTAATTTTAATATATATATATACACACACACACACATTCATGAGCAAAAAAAAAATGGGTCAAGAGTGAAAGAAGGAAGAAATCGATTTTTCAATATTTTTCCATGAATTTTTGTTAATTTTAACTGAAAATTTCTATTTCACATATCATCATTATTATTATAGCATATAATAATAAGTGGAAAAATTAATCCTAAATATGGTAGGACCGCATCTTGGTGAGGATATAAAAAACCGAATTGCAGGATTAAGGCAGTTCAAAATGACTTACAAGCAGATTTTTGATATTTTAAGAAAAGAAAATGTGAAAACATCTCTTTCTGTAGTGAAGCAAACTGATCAAAGGTTCGAAGTCGAATGCTTGGTAAAAGGGAAATCTGGATCTGGTTGCCCTAGAGCATCCACTTTGAAGGACAACCACAGTCTTAAATTAACTGTTTTGAAGGATCGAAAGAATACTTATGTTGACCATAGCAAAGAATTAAAACGGGCTGAAAATTCTTTCTTGATATAACAATACACATGAAAAAATTGAAATAACTTAAAATATTTCAATATTGGTATCTATAGAAAGAACTTGATGAGCTTAGAAAAATTTTTTTTTTAATTTTTAAAATCCAATTAAAATTAAGGAAGTTATGACTATTTTTGTGCCTCACACGTTTGAACATTTTTCCCTATTTAAGACCATATGCGTTTTGTCACATTTTTTACACTACTTTTTCAGCAAAAATGCTGTATTTTTGTTAAAACAGAAGATTAAGCAATGAAATTTATCATAGAAGTGTATTTTTGTGCTAGAAATTAGAATATGCTACTGAAAATCTTCAAAAATTAATGGTTTCCAAATAATTTGCAGTAAATACACATAAATATGCTGCAATTCCTTAAAAATGCCATGTATTCATTAACAGAAAAGTTAAAGACCTCAAAGCTGAATTGTAATGCATTATATGTACAAATAACTGAAATCGAAATCTAGGACTGTTTAAAAATATATTGCAATATTTCTTTGGTACTATTGTAGATTAATACCTTCTGTTAACACCCCCCACTCCATCTGACCACCTCTCCAAAATATGCGATTTTACCTTCGTAGACAATTACGTGTGAATACCTTAAACTTTAAATTTTAAAATAATCCTTGTTTATCTTTCATTAATGTAAAATGATTTCCCATTTTGAGCCATTCTAGCGTTTTAGGGCAGTTAACCATATTTTTTTCTATCAGAGATAAATCCTGTAAGTAATTATTTTTCTAAAGATGATTATGTGGTTTTCAGAGTCTGTGCAATTATGAGAGGTTGGGGAAGTTGCCACTCTGACTTTGGGTTAATGATAGAGCTAAAGAAAATTATGTGTGAACACCCTGAAGACTTGATAGAAACAAAACAAAAACAATTTTAGAATTTAGAGTGGAGGTTAGTTTCACAAATTTAATGTAAAATAATTCACCATTTCGAGACCATTCTAGCGTTTTAGGACAGTTAACTAATTTTTTTATGGGTGATTATTGGTGAACTTTTCTTTAAGGAAAGATTTTTTTTTTTTATTTTTTTTAGACATATGTAGCTTACCAAGGAACTTTGTTTGGTGAGGAGCTTGCGACTTAGACTTAGCGTTATTGTTACGGCTAAAGGTTTTAAGAGGAGGAGGCTTGCTACTCATACCTAGGGTTAGAGGTAGGATTAAGGTAGTTTTTTCTGTTTTGTTTTTTTTAAGGGGTTTGACCCCCATATTTACGGTTAGTGGGTCATAATTATTGGCCTTTGAAAATGGTATGCCTTAGATTTTGGACATCAAATTACTTTTAAATATGTAAATGATGGGTGTGAAACTTAAGAATTACGACAAATAGACAAAAATAAATTTCATTTAAAACAAGTGACGTCACTAACAGAAAACGCGACATTTGGAAAACTTATTAAGTATTTTTGCCCATTTATTTAAATATCAAAAAACATTTTTTGCTAAAGCTAACAAATCGTTCACAAATTTTTGATTAATTTGGTTTTTATTTTCAATTACATTTCTTATCCAAGTGACACATTATTTTGTTAAACTTTTCAGTTTAAGATGGTTTTTTTTTAGTTTTTTTTATTCTCTACCTGGACTTTGGGCCAAGATCACAGTGTAGTATTCTAATGCTACACTTCACCTTTTCTGTCCTCTGTCAGTGAAGAAGAAATCCTTCATGACAGAGACAATTGTGTTTGTTTCTATCCAGATTGACCCTTTCTCGGAAGCTGGATTTTCCTCGCATTAAAAACTGTCCTCGTGGGGAAGCAAGTAAATAGGAACTTAACTAGAAACTGAACACCTACAAATATTTAAATATTGTTTTTGTATTTCTTTTTTAATTTTTTTTTTATAATTGGATAGATTAGTGTCCACTCGATTATAATCCGCTGAAAAAAGATGAAAAATAAAATATTGGGATGGGTGGGGGGTACTGCTCATACACGTGAAGCAAAAAAAAAATCATTTCACAATTTCGTTTTTTTAAAAAACAAAAAACAAAACACTTTAATTCACTGCTAAAAACTAATGTAATGGATAAAAGTGCACACGTTACATATTTGTTTTTCAACTATATTTTTTAAATTTGACCAAAAATAATGCCGGATTGCTTTAAAATTATATATTCTGATAACCGAATAGCTCTAGTTAAGCTAATTATGTTCTAATAATATGAGCTCCCACTCAATATGTAAGAACATTTTTTTTTATATTCATTTTTTTTTAATTTTTAATTCGTTCTGGAATAAATAAAAAAACAAAAGTTTGTTTACAGTAAAGTAATTAATATCAGCGATAGTAGCCTCCGCTGCTTCTACATACCGTTTTTAGATACTTTTTAAAAATAGAACGATCTTTTCCAGGTATCATGATTTTAAATTGCTCGGTACCACAAGATAAAGCTGGTTACATTTTTTAACGGATAAATGTAATAAAAAGATTGATTTATTGAACAGTGGGTGTCCGAAGTAATTTTTTTTCAAAATTTTCCAAACTTGTCATGTTGAAGTCTTTTCTTTAACACAACAAAAAAATAAGCTGTCAAAAGAATTTCGGACAACCGCATCTATTAAAAGTAATAGATCTTCTAGTTAATTTCCAAATTTCATGGCGAAATTCTTAAGAGAAACATGGTACGACTGTTTACAAATCAGGTGGGGGGGGGGGGGTCATTACAAAATCTTACTGAAAACGGTGTTTTATGATGTTAACATTTTTAGCACTTTATTTGCTTAAAACTCTTAAAATATATAATGCACATTATTATTTATTAGTTTATTTGAAAGTATATTCATTTTCGAACAAAACGGTATTTTGATAACTTAAGATGCTTCGGTTTTTAAAATATGACGATTTCAGCAGAAGCCCCTTGAAATCCGTAATTATCCAAAGCATTTTATCGTCCGTGTGTATTTCTACTTGATATACAATATCTAGACGAATGAAAGAAATAGGATTTTCCCCTAAAAGGCGTGCAAAGAAGCCATTTTTATCTAAGAAGAACATCAATGATAAAAAGAGATTTTTCTCCTGTTAGTAGCGGGGGTACCCGGCGTGGCCCGGGTCTTTGTAGGTGTGTGTGTTGGCCAGGTGTTTGGAGGTGTAAAAGGAAAAAAGGGTTTTAGTAGAAAAGTAGGCTTGAACCCCGAACCTTTGACGTGGAGATGGAAACGAAATGGAAAAAACCCTTAGACCTAGTCATCTCAGCCACGAGAGAAGAGGAATGAAAAACCTCTTAATTTAATGTTTATAAAATGAAATTAACAGGTGCGAGAACCTTAAATCGTGTGATGTTTGACCTGCAAGCCAGTTTTCGCCTGTTTTATACTGAAAAGTGAAAGATACAGAATGCTCTAAAAATCTGGAAAAAATAACGCGTAAAAAGTTGGGCAAATTAAATAGACAAGCGACCCCCGTTCGTAACTCATATATATTATCATTTAGACGTGATATAAAAAGTTTTAAGGAATGAGCCGACCGAAAAGTCCAGCGAAAAAGGCCTTTTACAGAGACACAAAAAGCGAACACACACACACACACATACATACATACATACATTTTCGCTTTTATATATATAGATGGCAAGAAAGATACAGACTGGTTCAGTAAAGTTTTCCGGTTAGATAGAATCAAGATTTTGTCTTGTTAGTGATGCTCCTGAACGGTGCAATCGAAGAACTGGAACATGATTTTTGCCAAGTTGCATAAAAATGACAGTTAAACACGGGAATGGAGGGGTAATGGTATGAGGAACTTTTACTGCAGCAGGAGTTGGGGAACTTATTAGATGTGAGAAGTCAATCAATGCAAAGGAATACATTCAAATGTTAGAAACAAGACTGTTACTAAGTATCCAGAAGCTGGGAATATCCCAGAACATTATTTTTTTAACATGATAATGCCCTTGCACACACTGCTAAAGTCACAAAAAAATGTTTTTCTGATAATTCAATTGATGTGATATTTTGGTCAGGTCAAAGCCCAGATTTAAACCCAATCGATAATATTTGGTCCATAATATCTCGTGCATTGATCGGAAGAACTTTTGAGAACAATGAGAAACTGTAGGAAGCTGTGCAAAGTGAATAGAATAGCATCTCCTCTTCACAGTGTTCCACTTTGGTTGAGAGCATGTCTAAAAGGATTGATCTTATGAAGAAATCAAAAGGGAATGCGATTCCATCCTAAGCATTTATTAAAGTAAATGTCTTGTTCTGTGTTATTAGTCTCGTTTAAGTTTCCTTGTTCAATTGTTCAATATAGCTTTTAGTGCAAGAAAATGTATAAAATTTGTTTGGCCCATTTTTTTTTTTTTTTTGCTCATGAGTTTGTGTGTGTATATATAAAAACACATACACATATAAGTTGAAAGAAAAACAATCAAAAGAAACAGCCATATTTCAAATTTATTTCAACCAGAAAGGTAAAAAAAAGGGCATCTTCAGATGAGGAGGCTGTCTGGAGATTGGAGCTAAACTGTTGATGCCCTTTTACCTATAAAGGTCGAAATAAATTTGGGATATAGCTCACCGATTCTTTTGGTTGTTTTACTTTTAACTTTTATTCTTGCCCTGTTAGGCATCGAGGTCTCCTACTTAAGATTTCATACAGAAATTACTATCCACATGTAACACATGCACACATACGATACAGACAAAAACAGTGTCTTTATTGGAGCTGAACGGAATATGATCACTGGTGAATTTGTGTAATTAAAAAAGCATTGATGAAAGAAAGAAAGAATAAGACAAGCTTGGCTGTAACCAATGTCATTCAGCTCAAAAGAATGGCTAAACAACTACTACCATGACACTTGTAGCAGGTGTATAACACATGTGACCAGTAGGAGAGAGAGAGAAAGAAAATCCTTACTAACACCTGGACTAGTGAAACAGCTACCATACAAACACAGGTCTGTGGAAATCTTACATTTATTAAAAAACAAAAAAACAAACAACAAAAAACAACTTTCGATGAACTACATGACTAGTAGTATGCATAAAACGTTATTAGACAAGGTGCACCCACCCTCCTTCGTCAAGGTAATTTTTGAAAATATGGCATGGGTGTAACTGTTTTTGTTAAATTTTTGTTTTATAAATTGTAAAATGTGTATTTCTCATTAATCAGGGTTACAGTGTTTCATTTGACTTTTGAATTGTTGATAAAAATCATGGCTCAGCCTTTGGTTTAGGAGTAGGAAAGGGCCATCATAAGGATCTGTTTTGAGCTGGAAACTTTCAATAGAGCCAAAAAATTTCGAATTGGCATTTTTTTCAAAATCAATTTTAAATTTTGCACAGCTACAGACATTGTTTTAGCGAGAAGGGGAATCAGAAAGAGGGTTTATGTCAAAGCTGTCAACATTTAAGAGTGATTTTGAAGCATTTAAACTGTCAATTTAAAATAGTTTATAAAGTCCATTATAATCAATTTGAGATCCAAAAGGAAAGAAAAATAGTATTCTATTTTAACTAATCTGTGCTAATCATTATGAGTTACAATTATAACCTATATATAAAACAATAATGTGTTTACATATCTGTTAATAGTTGATCGCCAAGCTAAACAAACGGTATGTGAAATCAGTAAGTTCCTGCAGATCTGGGTTTTCTTTTTCAATAATCTGTATATATTTATTTGTTAGGATATTTCTTGCACTAACAGATAAAAATGCCCAATTCATATTCTAAATAACTTTCTAATATACTGATCACGTCAATATGATCGACATCACAAGAATACATGATTTGCACATTGCTTTGCAAAAGGACATCATTTATTTGATAATACATGATTTGCATATTGCTTTGCAAAAGGACATCTAAATTAACTACTCATTTTTATTACACTTTAATTCAATGGGGACTTTCATTTCAGTTCTATTTTGAAATATTTTTTATATCAATGTTATGAGTGAAAAGAGTTTTTTTCTTATAAAGTGGATTATGTGGGTGGCGATTCTTGGCTTTTACACTTTTTCAAAGCTTTGCAGAGACACAGGTCCCACTAGTGTATAAGAAACAATTGGATTATTTTATTGGAATATTAACCGTCACCCTCGTTTAATGCTAGGAATTAAACAAATTGTTGAAATCAATGATAAAAGCTGTGGCTAGTGTAGATGTAGATGGTAGCTTTTTGTAGAATGTATCGTCATTGATTGCTGTTGTCTTGTATGGGGAAGCTGGTGCCAATCCTTAAACACATTTCCTTCAAGATTCAGAGCAAAGTCTTTTCAGTCAATATCCACGATGCTATTTTGCATGGCAGCGAGATTGCAAACTGAAAGAAAGGATCCCATCAATTAGACATTGTTAGAAAGTTGGTATTGCTGAAATTATGGGTACCTACATCCTTGGCATCTAAGATGGTTTGACCACGTACAGTATGCCACATTTTGCATCAACCGAATAACGCATCGATATCCCAGTCATGAAGGAGCGTGATAGACCAAAGACGACCTGGTTTGAGTGTATGCTACTTGACTAATGTTAATCTTTTGGATAGAACCGCATGGAAAGCAGGCATAAAATAGTGTCAGGTGTTGCCCACCTTAGAGTTTAGAACATTTGCAGAACTCTACATATCAAAAACAGTATAAAACAGGATATACTAACAAACCCATAATGGATAGTGATAGGGGGGGGGGAATAAGGTGTTCATACCTTTCAAAAGTTTTATTAGTTATATTTAACATATTTGATACCCAGGAAATGCTGAGTAAAGCACAAGTTACTTTTCTGTGTTTTTGTTTATTCAAAATTGCTAAATTAATTGTTTGTTTAAAAGTATTACTCATGAAAATAATGTCAACAACAACAAAAAATCAGTACAATACATATATACATTTATAAACCCCTTTTTTTCTTCCTTTTCAATGACCGGTCTCACCTCTGTCAGCCGAAAGATTTGGATGCAGCCGAGTCTCAACGTCAAGAGCGACTACAAGCCGCGCGACGAATCCGTCGGAGCAAGTCTTACCAGAGTCAAAAATCATATTCTTCCGATTCTAAGGGTGAGGAGGAGGAGGAGGAGGAATCATCACCCAGCACATCATGTCTTCCAAGATGCTTCAGCATGCCGAAGAAAGCAGATAAAGATTTGAGACACGACAATAGGTTTGTATCCAGTTTTTCCTTCCCAGATTCAAACCTGAGTGCGGAACTGTCGCTGAGAAGAGACAGTGATCGACATAAGGACTGGGAGGAGACGCTAAAAGGGTACGCAGACGATTGCCCAACCGATCACAAGGACGATGCTACGGCACCACTGCTCAAACCAAAATACTATAAAGAAAGGTAAGAAAAAAAGTATTTTGTTTTGTACTTTTTGAGACAAGTATTCATGAATTGCATTATCTGCGCTACTATTCTCCCCTTAGTTATTTTTGCACTTTCTTCTAGCGTACTTTTCCAAACTTGGGAATCGTGGGTTAAATTCTATATAGATTCCAGAATCCAACAAAGATTCACCATGGATTAAATAATGGGTTCTTCATTTAACACGTCTTTTCCGCATTAGATATGGATGTTAGGCTCATTGTAGTACAGAGGGACTTTCTCCCCAAAATCCTATAATTTACGTTTGTTTTGACATATTGCTTGGAGGTCATCATTCCAAATTTTCCACAGCCTTCCTTTTCCTTGATTACTTCCAGTTGAGATGTATATACATCCGTTTATCCAACCAGAGCTTCATTTAACATATCCATACCACCATAGGCAGTTTACAAGACAAGAGTTGAAAGTTTTTAATTCTGTACACCCTCAAGATTAATAAACTTGAAAAGATGCACCTCAAGGAAACGTGGCAAAAGTAACCACCAAAATGAGAATAGTAGTCCGAATAACCCAAATGTTTATTCCTTTTAGAGAGGAAAGTATTTTTATTTAGCTGGATGGTTTAAGACTTTAATGAAAACTTTTTAGGAGTATTAAGTTGGAAGTTTTGAGCAACCATAGTGACATATGCTACAATAACTGCTGCTGATGCTAATGATTCAATAACCCCCACCCTCCATTTAAAACACGTGGACACACGTTTTTGTGTTCCGCTTTTGAAAACGGGACACCGCGTGTTGACAAGTAAAGAATATCTATTGTCCTTTTTTTGTAACAATTACCGAATCAATATCGATAATCAAAGACAATCATTATGATGTATCATTAATAAAAAAAAAATAGTTTACAGAGTGTACACAATCGTTTCGATCTCTTCTTCGGCAATCGACTTTTTATTCTTTCCCGTTTTTTTTTTTTTTTAAAGTAACAAAAGAAAAATAGAGAGAGAGAGAGAGAGAGAGAGATAGAGAGAGATAGAGAGAGAGAGAGAGACAGACAAGAAGAGAGCGTTCACTCATTACAAATAATATTTTTGCCTTTTACAACGATATGACCCGAACACAAATCGAACTAATAAAGTTCGAAGATATCCATTTTCACAGTTGAATCTCCCACCCTGCCGGAAAAAAAAGTTTTTATTTTTATCGACGGATGTGTACGACATATTAGGAAATAAAATTTAAAAAAAAAAAAAAAAAAAAAAAAGGGATAAATTCTTGGAATGGCAAGGAACGTTTAAGATGACCCTTTTCCTGCCAGTCAAAAACCACAAAATGGAAATGAACATGATAAAAGGGGGTCCAATTTATGTGAAATTAACGTGCCAAACGGATTCTCTATATTTAAAAAACAGGTAGGTCTTTTATTATTTCTCTCCCACCTCTTTTTTAAATAATAATCTGAAAATTTAGAGGGTCTTTTTTTTTTTTTTCTTTTTAAAGGAGCCAAGCAAATATAATGGAGAAAAGAGACTTGCAAATAGGTACTCATGCACTTATTGATCCGTGCTGACATAATAACGTTATTATTTAAAAAGCCATTCTTAACATAGGGAGGGGAGGGTGTTTTGTACCTATTCTGTACTTTAACCTTACAATTGAATAATAAAACAAAACTAATTAAACTTGGAAATATGATTTAAAAAATAGCACGGATCAGTAAGTGCATTAGTACAACATGCAAATAAATGTTAAAGTATTTTGGTTAGAATTTTTCTATCAATGTTTTCAGCTAGTTGTGTGCACTCGGCGTTGCCCTAAAGCTTAGAGAAAAACTAAAAGTATAATCAGGTTTGAGAATTTTTTAAAAAGTTCGTTTTAGTTTTGCTTAATGATAAAGATTTGATGTTTATTTATCAAAGTTCGAGAAAAATACTTGTTTGATAGTTTTACTAATGCAGAGAAAATGGTTAAACGTTTCTTGAAAGTCGCGTTCAATAAAACAGCCGAAACGAGTCATTTTTAATTCATCTTGTTTTTGTTTAATAATTTTTTTAAAAAATCATTTGTTTTCCCTTATTTATGATTTCAATAGATATTCGATAAAAAAAAAGTTTAATAGTATCACGTCAGCTTCCAATCGGGTGATTTTTGTTTTGTTTTTCCCAACTTCATTGAGAACGATTTTTAACCCCTAAAAATGAGAAATCTGGAGAAGAAAGGTTTATAAAATGACAAAAAAAAAAAGTATATTTACCAAAGTTGCATATAAATTGAGTACCACAGACACGAGATCTTGCACCATAGTTTTATTAATATGGATATAATAGTAAGTTTAATTAAACAGATAAACGGAAAGAAAGTGATAAGATATTTAGGTACATTTGTGCGCTGAAATAATAACGTTATTTAGTAACCCATTCATAACTTGGGAAGGGGAGGGTGTTTTGCAACTATTCTGTACTTTCACCTAACAAAAATATCGTAAAAATTGAATTTAAAATAATATTTAAAAAAAAATAGCGTAGTAACATAGATGCACAAGCACTAATATTTTTATTAGATTGATATTGAATCTTGTTTTGAAGGAAACTGATTATTTCCTTTGTTGTAGAGGTGACAAGCATAGGTTAGCTAATTACAAAGATGGGTCTTTATTACAATAACAGTGTCATCAGCAATCAGCACCACCATCATCACTAAGGATAACACTGATCCATTTCGAAACAGGTATGCTTAGCTTTAGGACGATGCCTATCATCATCAACACAAAGATGGCAGTGGCGGCGACACTACTACCGCAACCACAACTTTTGTTATATTACTATTACCTCTACTATAGCCATTACATTACCACCACTACTACTTTCCTATTGTTTTATAAAGTGTAGTAGTTGTGGATGGGCATGATAGTGACGATTGACGACACACACACCAAGGAAGAAAGGACATTTACAAGGGCGGGGTTGGAGAATCCAATACTCGGATACCAGGAAGTAATCCCATATATTTATGTGTATACATATACAGATATTTATATGAAGATAGATTTTAAAAAATGTGAATAGCCTTCAGTGACCAAAGGAATAAATCCATCCACTGCTACTAACGTGGTTTGGGTTAAAGAATCCGAATAGACCACACAATAGCAGTAGTGGATGTTGGGAATATCCTACAGGGAAAATAACTATTAATAATTTGTTTTTAAACAAAAAACGTTAATAACTAACAAATTATTACGTATCAAATAAGCGTTACTTAAACGAAAACGGATACCTGTTGTGAGTGTTCTTTATTATGTAAACACCGCCTGTGGCAACCTTATGATAGAAAAATACATCCGGAGATATTGTTATTGATATATATATATATATATATATATATATATATATATATAATATTTATATTTCGCCAGCAAACTGGATTTATTTATAAATATACGAACAATCCATCCATGGAATATACCATTCTTCTACTCCTTACGCAAGACCACTAGACTAAAAATGTCCAAATACATGTAATAAAAGTAATAATTTGTTACTTTAGCAACAACAATAACTTTAAAAAAAAAAAAAAAAAAGGCAATAATAATGATTATTATTATTGCCAATTGCCACAGCTGTTGTTACCCTCACAGATAGGGTAACAATGGCAATGGAACCAACAAATAAACAGAAATCCCGGTCACAGTAGGTATATATGAAAAAAAAGAAAGAAAAAATCCAGATATCAGACATTTTTTTTCAGCCTACGAAAGCATGGCTACTCTGGTGTCCGCCATATTGGAAACACTGTAAGTTTTCAAGTTTCATTCTTTTAATTATATATACACATGTGTGCATGTTATATTCAAACAAATTATTAATGTTAACTATAGTTTGTATTTTAAGAGAAATTAACAGAAAACGGGTAGAGGAACGGATCTAGTGTTTAATAAATTACGAAAGCATGGAGGCTCTTAATTTTCCGCCATCTTGGTCTAAGAATCTGAAAACGATTTCGAAGATTAGTTTCAATTTTAACTATTGTTTTATATATATTAAAAAATTAAACTAATAGACAAAATAGATACTCTCATGGTAAATATATGCGAATAAAGAGCAGGTTTAAAAAAAATCATGTTGACTGCAAAAGAAAGCGTACTTATGCAGAATGTGGTCCGTCGTATTTTTTTTTTTTTTTTCTAGACAGGATTTAAGTTTAATCTTTACAGTATTTTTGTTAAATTAAGTGAAAGTATAGAATAGTTACACAACGCCCTCCCCCACATTAAGAATGATTTTTCTAAATAAACGTTATTACTTCTGCACGGTACGTATTCTGCATAAATACCGAAGAATGCAAATGAAAGTTAGATTTAAGAAAAAGTCAAATTGAAAGACATTTTTTGGTACTCATGCACCATGCAGTCATGCACTTATTGATCCGTGCTGAAATAACGTTATTATTTAAAAAGACGTTCTTAACATGGGGAGTGGATGGCGTTTTGTAACCTTACAATTGAATAAAAAAATTTTAAAAAAAAACAAAGCTTTAAACTTGGAAATACGATTTTAAAAATAGCGCAGATCAGTAAGTGTGCATTAGCACTTTTTTTTTTTTTTTTAAAGAAGGATCTGGATCAGTTGGAGTGCTATTCTCTTCTTGGTAGTTATATATTTTTACGGTGTTTCGGCCGATGCCACCTCCTTCAAGCGCATCTTTTCGAACACGGAGTACTTTCTGGTCAAACTTGAAAACTCTTCATTAATCTCTAACAAGTTCACAAGTTAGACAAGATGCACGTGAAGGTCAGAGGCGACATTGGTCGAAACGTTCTGTGAAGAACATCCAACCAATTAGTCCAGATAATCTAAATAATTCAAAAAGTTAAAGTGAAGATTTTAGAGGGGAGGGAATATGTAGGGTTTTCTTTTTTAGGGGGGGGGGGCTATATTACCTCAAATTCCTTGAAAAACTGCGCGACTCCAGAGTAGGGGACCCTCTTCTTTTCATGGCTGAGTTTGTCGACTGGAGGATAATAGGGAATTGGGTCCCGGGCAGCGAACAAAGCCAATAGATTCGGTGGCAAAAACTGTGTCATTTTCTCTTCTTTTTTTTTTTTTTTAAAAGAAAAAAGGCGGATATAAAAAAAACTGTAATTTAACACAGGCTTTCTCTATTCAGATATATAATGTATATTATATGTATACGAAGCAGATCTCCAGTGAGAGCTCACTTTTTCTTTCTTTGTATTATCCTCTTTCGATTCGGATGGTAAAATAAACATACAGAAACGACCCAGTTCTCAAAATGGCGTAGAATATATTGAAAATATATTCGTAAGCTAAAACTGATTGTCTGTACTTATTTCAACGGCTCTCGGTATGGTATGTACGTATTTTCTTTTTTCGTCTTCTTGCTGTATCCGCCAGCAATGTTGAATTAAGTTCGTGTAGCTACCAGCGCCATTGTGGCAGTGATGATAGTAATGGCGTCATGGTACACGCTGGCTCCTGCTGCTGCTGGAGCTACTTCCTCTTCCTGACATGCGCACTCTCCTCCCACTTGCCCCTCGCATTGCCGCTTTAACGTCACCGCCTATCGTTCATTCGCCCTCTCTTTCTACTAACTCCTTATCTATTCATTCACTCAGTCTGCAATCCAATGGAGCGCTAGAAATAGATGGGGAGAGAAGAGCTGTCGTCTTATCGCCAGATTGAGGCGATATATTGTATCCCAATCCAGAAGGACCCTTCTGAAGGAGTTGGATAACTTGGTTAAAGTCAGCTAGCGTCTTCCCTAATTTTCTGCGTGGCGCTACCGAAACAGGTGAAGACGCATAACAGTACCTTCGCTTTTTTTTGTAATGCAATGTTTGCATTTTGAAACGATTTATTGAAAAGTATACAATTAAAACAATGCAGATAAAATAATACAATTAGTCTTTATTTGCACTAATTATGTTATTAAAAGTATATATTAAAAAAAAAAGACTAATTGTGTTATTTTTTTATCTATATAATTTTGTTATTTTTGATTGTATACTTTTCAATAACGTTATTTTTTTTATATTTTATTTCAATAAATCACTTCAAAATACAAATACTGAATAACACAAAAAAAAAAAAAGCGAAGGTGTTTTGCCTCTTTACCGGTAGCCCAACGAAGAAAATTAGGGAAGACGCTAGCTGATTATAATCGAAAACTTTGCTCTTGTGGAGAGCGAGCAAACATAGGATCATAGTGTTGTTTCTGTTCTAGGTCAAAAGATGTATTCTAGACTAAGGCAATTTTTATTTTTACCCCAAATCCAAAGAGTGATCCTTTTTGGGAGCTGAATTTTCCATAAATTAGAAAACGATCTTGTATCTGTTTTCCTTGTGAAGAAACTAGTAAATAAGAATATGCGAACACAATTAAAGAAATGCAGCCTCGTTCCCTTTTTCTATTATTATCAGTACTCAGTGTCCACATAGAGTTTTTTTTTTTTTACATTTTCATCCCAAACCAGGCACGTTGCCACTTTAATGTAGGGGACTACTATGTAGGAAGTTGGGCAGCAAGATGTCGGTTCATGTTACAGTACAGTCAGTTACACTTGAATCATGTCAGTACAGTTGGGAGAGTAAGGACCCAGAAGGGAATTCCAAAGTCTAGCGGTTCTGGAGAAGAAACTACTGGAGTAGAAGGCTCTCTTACATCTAGGGATCTCTACTGTGAAGGGGTAGGATTTAGCTGCTTGTCGGGTTTGTCAGGGGTATTTACGTCGAGGGGGTACAAGTGCTTGAAGTTCGACAGAGCATTCACTATTAAAGTACTTGTAGAACAGGCAGAGGGGTGCAACATTTCGTCGATGTGACAGAGGCTGAAGTTTAGATGACAGTTCGGGACCTATCAGATTGGCGACTCTCTTTTGAACCTTGTCTAGGAGCGAGAGACTAGTAGCAGATGCACCAGCCCAAATATGACAATACTCCATACATGGGCGAATGGTGGTTAGAATAGAAGTGCCATCCCACACAATGGTATTACTGTAGAGGCTCTACAATAATACCATTGTGTGGGATGGTACTTTAGGCCCACTTCTCACTAGTGTTCGCCACCAATCACAATCAAGAATTTGTTTCATGTGACTCAAATTAATCAATCATTCACAAGCATTTAAAAATAAAGAATATCGTCTGCTCTCAATATTAACAAAAAATAAATAAAACCGGTATTTATTTTTACGTTCCCTCTGAATATAGGTCAACTACAATAATTTTTTTTCTTATTGGTTTAATGAACAATGTTTTCTCTCCTCGATCGGACAGTAAAGGAGGAATCCTTCAAGACTACGGCAAAAAATACCAATGCAAGTGCTGCTTTTGGAGGAAGATGGACTTTCCCCGCATAAAAAAAAACGATCTGTAGCAACCGCTATGCCCAGCTGGAATAAATCCCTGGCAGGAACATTTAATAGCGATCACCACTTCAATGCCCACGCATATGAAGTACACATAGGTATATGATGTCATGATGCAACCACATGCACACATAAAATAAAAGGAACTATGTTACGCTCCCTCACGTAGAAATACAATAAACAGACTGGAACATTTGAGAAGGCCTGTATTTAAAGATTTGCCTGCAAAAAATTAAGTTAGTTTCCTCTTCGATTTCTCAAGAACAGCATAAGTCACTAGGAAACGTTAAAATCCCCTATCCTGATATTATGTGCAATGCATATGAACTTTAATTCCCATCATGGAAAGTTACCACATCGAACGAGAATTTAAATCTCCCTTTAAACAATTTTATTTCGAACTACTGTTCTTACGATATGAACACACATACACACACGTATTCACTTATATGACTGTATAGGACTGTTTTTCACAAAAAGTCAGTAATTTCAAGCCTTGTGCTATTCTCACAGTATCCTCACTTCACTAATCCTTCATTATGAACATTCCGCACAAGAAAACATTTATGTTGGAACAATTTAAACTAATATTCCTAACATGTAAATAAATGTTGTTGGTACTAGCGCACTTATTGATCCGTGTCGAAATAATAACGTTAATATTTAGAAAGCCATTCTTAACATGGGGAGGATGTTTTGTACCTATTCTGTACTTTAGCCTTACAATTTAATAAAAACAGATATCATAAAACTTTAATTAAACTTGAAAATACTATTTAAAAAAAAATAGTGCAGGTCAATAAGTGCACTAAGACCTTTTTTTTTTTTTATTTCGTGTTAATACAGGAATTTTGTGTTCTTTGTCGAGTGTCGTTATTTTCTGGATTTCATTTTTATTTTTTTTATGTAAGGATGTGGATTGGTGAAACCTTTCTATTAATCGACGATCCCGTTAAATTTACCTTTAATGGTCCCGCGGATACACTCCTACTTTCGACTTCAATAAAATTGCGACACACGCAACCACGGTCCTATAAATTGATAAATCCCGATTATAAATTGGTGACCATTCAACCCACATCCCTACAGATCCTTTGTCTAACTTTGCCCTCGATTTAAATATTTGCCGATTTATATAAGGCATCTGTTGTTGTTTTGCTTACGATTTCTTGATTAACTCTTCTGCACTTTTACTATTTATTATATTGTTCCAATTTAGTTGGCTCTCCATGAAAGCAGAGTTAGACAAATGTCGATTTTTAATGTAGAGAAATCCATCTCCTGAAAAAAAGGGTACACCGAATTAGGATTGAAATAAAAATTACTGCAATCTAAAAAGATTTCTCCTTCACTGAACAAGGAGAGAAATGATTAAGTCACCAAAACAGATACTACACTATAACATTAATTCTATTTTGAAAAATAAACTGAAAAGAAAAAATATTGTAAAATCGGCAAATGGTTTACTCGAAGAGAAAAAAATCCTTTTATAATGTGGGGAAATCCATCAACATTAATTCAATTTGGAAAAATAATGCAATAAAAATAAACCAAAAAAAAAATAAATAAATAATAGTCGGCCAATCAGAAGAGACATAAAAATTAGCACCAGGTTTTTATTATTTTTTAATATTGGAGGCAGACTATTCTTTTTATTTTTAAATACTTGCGATCATTGGTTGATTTGGGCCACGTGAGACAGTTTTTTTTAATGTGATTGGTAGCGAACACTGGTAGGCAGAAGCATGCATGAAAATTCCGTTGCACTGTTTGACTGTCTTGTACATCAGTGTGTTTTGTCGCCTCTATGTAGCCTAGCTATTCTATTGTTTTACTATTCGATTATTTCTGGAAATAAAAAAATACAATTAGTACTAAAACGAACTTTAAAAATCCTATATAAAAAATAATTTCATTATAAATTAAATCCACCAGAATGCATTTCAGATTATTTGTAAACAAGTCAGCTATTTTGATATTTCGCTAAATATACTTGTAGTTCTGGGAAAAACTGTTGTTGTTGTTTTTTTTTTAAGGCAAAAAAAAAAAAAATGGGATCTCATTTTGTCCCATACTATGTGGTCAAGAATTAGGTGATCAATAATTTTCTGGTCAGAAAATTATTGATCATTTTTTGTTGTATATATATGGTAAAGTGAACCCACTACATATATATTATTATTTACTCACTAGGTGTAGTCACACAGGCTATCATCAAAGATTTCTCCTTGATTACAACTTTTGGTGTTCTCTGGAGTCTGAGTGGCAACAAGTCTCTCCATATTTCCAGTACTCTCTACCTTATTCAATAACCTTTGCAAAAGAATTTGCATTGTCATAAGAGCCACTAGCCATTGATTTATCGTTGGCAGCAACTATTGGTCTTCCCTGGAATTCAGATGGCAAAAAGCCTCTCCAAGATCCAAGTCCTCTTTGCACTCAGCCAGCAGAGGTCTGATTAGTGCTTTCTCTCTTCAGTCTTTCCATCCTCCTTGACCCTCTTCATTTATTAGGTATGGTGTAGCTTACAGTAACATACGCACATGCGAGTAAAAAAGAGGGGGTCGGAACTCAGGGGCGCATGGGGGGGGGGTAACTTACAATTATACCGTCTGTTTTCATGATTCCATATGATGTTTCTTTGTATTTTACATCTGTAGCCGTTTCTGTATGCCCAGTTTGTGTCTGTGTGGTGTTAGTCTCTGCATTCTAGGATTTTCTTTAATATTTCTGCAGTTTTCATTATCATTATCCATTGTATCTTTTCAGCTATCCCTCTGATTCCAATCTCTCCCATTCTTTTTTCAGCATTGTTCTTAGCACTCCTAATATTAGTGTTGTTGTTGTTGTTGTTGTTGACTTCATTTTCCAGATTCCTTTGATTTGATCTCTCTGCCCAGTTCCGTGTATTTTCTCCGCTTCTCAATCTCCTTGATCTTCACTCTGTGGTTTGCTGGAACAGCAAACTGGCAGGAATTTTCCTTGTTAACTATTGTGACATCCAGTCTTCTTGCTTGGATGGGTTTATCCGTTTGTATATCCATGCCCTATAGGAACTTGTGACTTTCATTTTCTAGTACTGTTGTCGGTTTGTGCTTGTACCATTTGTCTTGGTGTTCAAGATGCAATTGTCTGCATAATTGCCAGTGCATTGCCTTCCCTACTTGATCGTGCTTATTTTTATATTGGGGGGGGGTCAGTTTACTGCATTCACTTATGTGGTTTATTGTTTCATCTTTTTGTCTGCAGAGTCTGCATTTGCTGTTTTCTTGCGTCTTGTCGATTCTTGCTTTGATATTGTTGGTTCTAATCACATTATCTTGTGTGGCTGTTATTAGGGATTCAGTTTTCCTGTTTAGCTTTCCTTTTTGTAGCCATTTCCAAGTGTTTTCGTTTGTCTCTTCTTTTGTAATCCTTATGAATCGTCCATGTAGCTGTTTCTCTTCCCATTTTTCTTTCCTCGTCTTATTCTTCGTATCTTTTTTCTATCTTGTTTGTTTCTTCCGTATCTCTTGCTGTGGTAATTATTCTTTCAGTGTTCTCCATTATGTATTTTTCTAGTTCTTTTTTGTATTATTTAGCCAGCCCTCTTCCTCCGTCTTTCCTTTTCACATGAAGTCGGTCAATATCATCCTTTGGGTGTAGTGCATTGTACATTGTCATGAGTCTCCCGGTCTTCTGATCGAGATTTCTCAGTTCTTCTTTGGTCCAACTTATAAACCGTCCAGAGTATCTTACTAGAGACACTTCCCATGTGTTTATTCCTTTAATTAGGTTTCTAATATATAGTTTAGTTTTGAGGAGTCTTCTTGGTTCTTCTAAGGTATTCCTGTACTCATGTACTTATTGATCCGTGCTGAAATAATAACGTTATTATTTAAAAAGCCATTCTTAACACGGGGAGGGGAGGGTGGTTTGTACCTATTCTGTACTTTAACCTTACAATTGAATAAAAAAAACATATCATAAAACTTTAATTAAACTTGGAAATACGATTTAAAAAATAGCGCGGATCAGTAAGTGCATTAGCACCGGTATTCTTGTTCAATTTTCTCTTTCATTTCTGTTGCTTTGATAGTGTCTATTTCCAGAATTCTCAAGTATTTGTAGCTATCATGTTCACCTAGTGCCCTTATCTCAGTTTGGTTGGGTAGTACCATACCTTCTGTTGCTTTCAGTTTTCCCCTCCTCATGATCAGCAGTGTGCACTTTTCCATACCAAATTATTATTATTATTATTATTATTATTATTATTATTATCATCATGTATTTTGCAGGTGTTGATGTTTAATCACATGAATAAAAAGAGAAAAAAGAAAAAACAGAATCCCATTTCTATTATTTATTTATGTATGTATTGACAATCTCAGGGCAAAACACAAAAATTAGATCCTTCATCATTATTATAGAGAAATTCAAAAATTGAAATACTGCATTTCAACTGAAATTAATGGGATCTACTGAATTGCCATGTCGAAGTAATGAAAATATCCAAAAATTATGAAAAACAATCAGATAGAAAATTAATTATTAATGAAAATAGTTTTCAAAGACAATTAGTGAAAATTAAGTTTTGCTAAATTGGCAAAAGATTTTCAGTTTTCAGAAGAGATTTACCTCCCTTTAGTAACCATTAGAATTCTCCTGTTTCTTTTGCAAAACTCAATTTTTTGCTAATTGTCTCCAAAACTATTTTCATTAATTTAATTAATTTTCTACCTTATCGTTTTTCGTAATTTTTAGATAATTTCATTATTGTGACATGACAATTCAGTAGATACCATTGGTTTCACTTGAAATTCAATGTTTCATTTTTTTTAAATTTCGCTACAATACAAGATCAAAGTGTAGTATCTGTTCTTCAGATGCTGCAGTTGCTGCAGTGCTGCACTTCCATTTTTTGTTCTCTTTCACGACTGAGACAATTTTTTATGCTTGTGCCTTTTCTCCACGTTAAAAAACGACCCTGGTGTCTAACTGTCCCGTAGGGAGGCATTGTAAATAGGTACAATAATAAAGAAAAACCAAAAAATAAATAGAAATAAAAATAACCTCCACCTCGCGGTATCGATCCTCGAAGCAGAAGCACCGCTCGTGCTCGTTCTCCTGTAAGAAATGCCTCCCTAATTCTACTTTTGCCTTTTCTTATTCACATGCCTCTATTTTGAATTCGTATCATCGGGCCGGGCCGATATCAGTAAACCTTCTTTATCTACCAAGACAGTCATTTAACAATGTTTTATTTTTTTGTTGTTTTTTTTAGTTTAACCTATTTCATACTGATATAAATTATTGCACAATAAAAATGATTAAATCAAAACAAAAATCATTTTTCTTATTTCGAATTATTTAAATCGGCAGACGTTTAGGAAATTGACCCCTACCTCTAAATTCCACAATTTACACTTTTTTCTTTTTCTTTTTGTTTCGTGTTAATCTCATCAAATAAAAACTTAACTTTCAGATAAAAAGAAAAATAGAATTGAAAAAAAAAGTTCAGTCAATTTTTAGGACGTTCCCCAAGCGTATTATAAACACCCCAACTCCCCATGTTAAGAACAGCTTTCGGAATACCCCCCCCATCTCCCCATGTTAAGAAGGGGGGAGGTTATTCCGATAGCCGTTCTTAACATGGGGAGGTTGGGGTGTTCATAATACGCTGGGGCACGTCGTAAAAATTGACCAAAATTTCTTTATCGTCGGGGATCACTTTTCAATTATAACGTTCTGCTAAATTGGACACGTATTTTGTGACCATCGCCGAGAAAAATATTGCGACTCTCTCACGTGACCAGTGATGATTCCCGTTTAAAAAAGGGGGGGTAAGGTAAATTTTTACTTTCTTTCCAACTTGATGACAACTTTTCTAAAGGTTTTCGAGTATGCTGCAAATGAATATCACAGTAATGTCTTATTTTAGCGTCGGAAAAAAAAATTTTTTTTTACAAAAGCTCCACTCTTGAAGTAGCCATTTTCTTAGAGTTGGGGTTCTTTCAAGCGAGATGACGCGGATGAGAGAGAGAGAGAGGGAGGGTTAAGAGAGGTTAAAAAGCTTCCCTTCCTAACCTCTTTTTTAGACGGGAATAATCACCGGTCACGTGAGAGAGTCGCAATATTTTTGTCGGTGATGGGCACAAAGTATGTGTTCAATTTAGCAGTATCGATCCCAGAGCACCGACTACAAATTTAAATCAAACTTTATTGTTTTCATTATTTCTTCACGCCAATTGATTCTTACCATTGTCGGCACTTTCTTAACGATAATGTGGATATCACATTATTTTAATCGTCGTCTCACTTAACCTTGCCCTAAATTTAACCTTTAACCTTGATCCTAAGCTGTTGCTATTTTCTACTTGGTACGAACGAGTACGATTAATTTTAAAAAAATATTTTAGGTGGTTTTTTTGTCTTGTTTTTTTTTTTTTTTTTTTTTTTTTTGTCATTTTTTGGTTTCTATTGACTTTAGAGAGATCCTAGAAATATCTCTCGACGCTATTTCAAAAGTCCTTTTTATCATATCATATAGGACCATTTATTTATTTAAAAAAAATATGTTTAATTAAAAAAGAACAAAATGCACAATTGCTGTTGTCACTCTAGTTGGAGTAGATTCAACATGCTAGGATAGACTTGATTTTACACTCTTTTATAAACAATTGGATTTTTCTGTCTGTATTTGTTAGTCTGTATTTGCACTTTTAACAAAACTGTAGAGAGGAGATGGATCGACCGGTCTCTGAATTCATGACGAAATAGAGAGCGTGCGTCGGAACACTTTTCTCTAACAAGTAAAAAAATAAAATAAAATACGTCAACAAATAGAGACTACTCCGGAACAAACGTTTAAAATAACAACTTTTATTAACCAGAAGAATATCATTTTCTATGTGCTAGATGTGCAAGTCAGAGTTCTTGAATCTGCTCTGTCTCCCCACGTGGAGAAAATTAAAAAGATTGGAGTCCGTTAATGCTATGGCTATCTTTTATAAGACAAAAATTTGGGAACGTCCATCGAGTAGTAAAAGAATACTACTTAATTGTAAATAAATGACTGACCGTTTTTTTTTTTTTTTTTTTTTGTTTTTTTAATGACTGAAGAAATCCTTCGAGACTAAGGAACGTATCAAGTTAGCGTAATTTAACAAAGAAAAATTTCACGAACGTTGAATACTATGGCGAAATAGTTTCTGCTGGCGTTATCTTCGTTAATGAGAAATAGAATATTTCGTTCATTTTCAGTTTTTATCCGACACTTTAATCCGTGTCGATTTGGGTAATAGCAATTGAGTCTGCATGATGAGAATTTCGAGATGGTCATTCAGCCTGCAGAAGGTGGGCTGTAGATCGATCAATCATTACTGGGACTTTCGGAATGGCTGTCTGAATTTGGTAATCCTTAGCCGTTCTTTGGATGGTTTCTTTTTCGTTTACAAAGGAGTCACCGCTGATCAAGACCCGGAGGCCACTCGAGGATAAGGGGTAATGAGTGTACATTAGTCAATGGCACAATACCGTAGTAATCATCAGTAGCGGAAATTTGGCAAATTGGATTACTTAAGGGAACCGTTCATCAAGAATTTGTTTATGTTGGATTTGAAGACGATCATATTGTAGTCAGCTGGAAAGCAGGCAAACAGAAGAGAGTTTTACAGGTGTGCAGTTCTAGGAAAGAAGCTTTGTTCATAGAATCTACGTTTAGGTTTAGGCACAGATAAAGAGTAGAGGAAAGTATTGATAGTGGTTTCAGCTAGACAAGTGTTTTTCATGAAAGTTTGGCGAGGGGGGGGGCATAAATTGGAGCTCAGATAAGCACTTGCCATGAAAATAACAATAAAGCAGAGACAGGCTCGCAATGTTTTTTCTGTGGAAAAGAGGTTGCAGAGAAAAGAAAAGGGCATCCTCCACTAGGCTACGAAGTCTATTTTGAACTCTGTCAAGACAGGATAAGGTGTGTCTAGTAGCTCCTGCCCAAATGTGACAACAGTACTCCATCCTTGAACATACCTGGCTCTTATACAGGTAGAGAATTGCATCAGTAGTGAGATATCTATTGGAGCAGTAGAACGATCCCGCAATTTTTTCAGTGACCTTGGCAACGGATTTGATGTACATGTTTTATTTCAGATCAGGAGTAAACATCAGATCCAGAAGCTTGTCAAAACATAGAGTCTCCCCAAGACGAGAGCCATTCATTTCAATTAATCGCAGACAGGGATCAGAGCATTGATGATGTAAAGATAGAAGCTAGGTTTTAGATGTATTAAAATTAACCAGCCACCACTTCCCCGTTGTACCACATGCTCAAGATCAGAGAAGAGAGAATCAGAAAGAACTTGATTATTTACAACCTTTGGATTGTTGCCATAGATGATAGTATTGTTAGCATAAATGTCTACGAATGATCTTAGGATGTGATTTGGAAGATCATTGATGTAGATCAGGAAGAGTTGGGCCCAGGATGGACCCCTGAGAGATTCCAGCATTAATACTGTGAGCCTCTGATTTCTGCTCATTTCTGCAGTGAAGATAGTGTCTTGAGAAAACTCTGGTCTTTGGTATTCTTTTTGATGCTGTTTTACGTCTGATAGACGGAGTCTGACGTATGTGATAATCACAGGCAGCAGTGATGGTTACTTGTGGAAATGCTTTCTGGACTTGGTGCAGTTTAACGTCTTTCAGACAGAGTTAGAAGTGAGCAACATCATGGGCGTCAACGTGGTAATTTGAGAAAAAAACACTGTCTAAACTGTTTAAATTTTGGTGTGTTAATCTTTATATATCAGCTTTATCAAACGTTCTAACCTGTTTACTGTATTCATACACAAAGGGATAAAAAATGTAGTCCCATGAGTTTGTGCGTCAAAGTGATGCATTACAATCATGTTTCCTTGCGTGATACCAATTTGCGTAGGTATTCGGTGACACCATCAAAATGTCCCTCTAATAAATTGATTCCGGTCGTATGCATTCTTTTGTTAATGTGATGAGCGACTTGGGTTAGCTGGTCACTACAAAACAATTAGTGCAAATAAAAATAACACGATTCACCAGTTCTGTTAGCATCACGCAGGAAATTAAGAAAGACGCTAGCTGACCAAATTCTCGTGGCATAAATCGAACATTTGTATTACTTAAAATCTTCAGATTGCTATTCTGATCTTAAGTGTCATTTTTACGTTTCGGTCGATGTAACCTCTGACCTTTTCAGGTGTATCTTGTCGAACTTGTGGCACAGTGGTTAGAGTACTTGGAAAAATCAATTGTAAAAGTGATATTATCCTGAAGTTTGAAGGTTCAATCCTCAGTGTGGACGACTGAAAAATACAATTGCAGATTACTTATGATCTCTATCCAGTCATGACTGACGGAACGAGAGCATGCTACTCCTGTGAAGTAAATTCTGTCAAATTCCCAAGTTCAGCAAGATACCCGGGAAGAAGTTCAGGAGTTGCACCAACTGAAACATTGTGAAAATGACACTCAAGATGAGAACAGTAGTTTGAAGAATTCAAGTAATACGAATAACCACTCCTTATCTAAAAAATTCAGAAACATAAATAAAACGAATGTCATGCACAGAAATTGAAATTGAAACCCTGAGATCTTCAGCCTGAGGTTCTACAAACTGATCTATTTGAACCTTTTTAGTTATGGCGTGATGTCATAGGCTTTATGCTTTACTTTATATTTCAAAACATAAATTCAAACATGACCGACATTAATAAATAAAAATAAATAAATAATGTTCTAAAGCGGTCCTAACCTTAAACGGTTTGAACTGGCTTCCTCTGAAGCAGAAAAGTTTCAAATGTCTATTTTAGCCATTTTAACTCGAAAGGCACCCCTAGGAAGGCAACCGGAGTTTTCCCGGAAAATCCATTCTGTTATTTTTTTTTTTACTTATATCATGTTTAATGTTTGTGCAAAATTTCAAAAAATTCCAAGCCATAGTTATTGAGAAAAGTGCAAACAGACGAACGGACAAGAGTGAATTTACAGGTCCACTCTCCTTTGGCCGAGGGACCAAAAATAAATAAATATTGTTCCACAGCAGTACTAACCCCAGACCGTTTGAACTGGTTTCCTCCGAAGCAGGAAGTTTCATGGCAGTATGAAATTTTTAATTGTCCAAATTAATTTATTTTGCCTTAACTACGTATTGTGTGACTATGTGAAAAATGGAGAAAGGAATGAAGGGAACAGTAATTGTAAGAGTAGATCAAAATGCGTCGAGTAAAGAGTAAATCCCCACCCCCATCCCACGCCACCTCACCCACCCCGCCTTCAGTTCCTCTTACTCTTGATGGCCTTATGCCGAATTTTTAAATGAAACTTCAATTAACCAACCCGACTAGCACTAACATTTCACCCCTTCACTTAGAAATGCTTAGATGGTGGAAGATTTCCCTTCTAATAGCTTTTCTTCGAACCACTAGCCTTTGTAATTCCCTCACTTACCCCTGTTCCCTGACTGAAGCAACATGCAGAAATTTAAACGTAATGATCTGGCTGCCCCCCCCCCCTCCTATAACTCTGACCCTTATTACAGTAGACCAGTGTTTGGGCCGAACAAAAGTAACTTTTTTAAAAATTGTAGTTTTTATAGTTTATTTGCGAATGAATAAATCGAGGTGAAAAAGTCCTTCTCGATTGGGTCAGTTTGTGGGGATGCAAGTAAATAGGCATTTCACACACAGACACAGTTTGATCTGGCATAACGATGAGTCATTAAAATTGTGGGGGTCTGCGTACGCTCCTCGTCCACAAGGTATGGAAATAAAAAATTATAAAATTAAAAAAAAAAAACGTGAACAAGTGTTTTTTATATAGATGTACATAATAATACTTTGATAAGTATGTTTTAACTTAAATAGGGATGGTATAATAAAATTGTGGGGTCTGCATTCGCGTCTGGCCTCCATAGAATGGAAATAGGCACAAACTTTAATAAAGACTTTTTATATCTATATGCGTAAGTATACTTTGATAATTATGTTTCAGTTTGAAGAAATATGGTATAATAAAATTATGGGGTGTTCGTTCCATGGAATGGAAATATGTCACAAAGTTTAACAAAGTTTTTTAATATAGATCCACAGAATATTGTGATAAGTGTTTCAGTGTGAACAGGTATGGTATAATAAATTATGGGGTTTCTCTATTTTATTTTTACTTTCATCATATTTTGCTTTGGTTTTGATACCCCCAAATTCGAAGCTATCTCTTTACAACCCTTCCTTTTCATAACCTATCATACTTTCATAAATCAGAGTCCATTTTCTGTAGGCTGTTTTTGAACATATATATATATATATATATATATATATATATATATATACTAGCAAAAGTACCCGTCGTTGACTGGGTTCAAAAACACGTACAGAAAATGGACTCTGAGGAGGGGAGGGGGGGGGCAGCCAGATCATTACATGTTAAATTTTTTAATTTTTTATTTCCATACTTTGTGACTCCACAATTTTAATGAACAACCGTTCTGTCGGATCAAACACACCCATTCCTGTGTCTCGATACATCTGCTATCATTATATGTAATCAGTTTTTTTTTCAATAGTAAACAATATGGGAGCCTATTCGTGACCACACACACACACATTCAGCTTTATATTATAGATATCTGTGTGTGTATATGTGTGTGTGCATATGTGTGTAAATATATATATAAATATATATATTTATATATATATGTATATATATGTACATATTTATATATATATATGTATATATTTATATATATATGTATATATATGTATATGTCTATATGTATGTATATGTATATATTTATATATATGTATATATTTATATATATGTATATATTTATATATATATGTATATATTTATATAAATATGTATATATATGTATATATTTATATATATGTATATATTTATATATATATGTATATATTTATATAAATATGTATATATATGTATATATTTATATATATGTATATATTTATATATATATGTATATATTTATATATATATGTATATATTTATATATATATTTATATATATATGTATATATTTATATATATATTTATATATATATGTATATATATGTATATATATGTATATATATGTATATATTTATATATATATGTATATATTTATATAAATATGTATATATATGTATATATATGTATATATTTATATATATATGTATATATTTATATATATATTTATATTTATATATGTATATATTCATATAAATATGTATATATATGTATATATTTATATATATGTATATATTATATATATATGTATATATTTATATATATATTTATATATATATGTATATATTTATATATATATTTATATATATATGTATATATTTATATATATATTTATATATATATGTATATATATGTATATATATGTATATATTCATATATATATGTATATATTTATGTATATATTTATATATATATTTATATATATATGTATATATTTATGTATATATGTATATATTTATGTATATATTTATATATATATTTATATATATATGTATATATATGTATATATTTATATATATATTTATATATATATTTATATATATATTTTAATATATATGTATATATATATGTATATATTTATATATATATATTTATATATATGTATATTTATATATATATATTTATATATATGTATATATATATGTATATATTTATATTATATGTGTATATATATATGTATATATATATATGTATATATTTATATATATATGTATATATATATATGTATATATTTATATATATATGTATATATATATGTATATATTTATATATATATGTATATATATATGTATATATTTATATATATATGTATATATATGTATATATTTATATATATATGTATATATATATGTATATATT
>NC_136495.1:53033192-53038192 GCF_053919585.1 Euprymna scolopes | reverse complement strand
CCTTCAGATGACAAATATCGAAAAATGGGCAAAAACATTAATTCCTTCACCCTCAACTGGACATTTTTCTACAGGGAGGGGCCGCTTTTTCAGCGATATTTTCGAAAATTATCGCTTCTTTTAAATTGTCTAGCCTTAATTTAAACCTACATCACTTCCGGTTTGGTGCTGGGAGCAACAGCTAACGCGTCACGTTTTTTTTTTTTTTTTCACTTTTTCTTTCTCTGCGGTACGGGTCGAGCCTGTCTGCCTACTACCACCTTTCTTTTTTTTGCTCAACCAACACCCTTACACACACCTCCACTTTCTTTTCCACCTTTGCGTGACAAGTTCGGGCCTGCCTGCCTGCCTGCCTACTACAACTTTGTTTTTTGTTTTGTTTTTTGTTTTTTTGCTCAAAACACAGCTCAAAACAGTCGGGCAACGCCGGGCACCCAGACTAGTATATGAATAATATACAGAGTGGCTCACTTAAAAGTAGCCCAGAAATGTAGTAGAGAAGTGGAACATTTTTTTTATTGTTTAAATTACTTGTAGTATGCTGAAAGTGCTCCCCATTGACATCTATGCATTTCTGGGCATGTTTAACAATGTTTGCAGATACTACCTGTAGACCTTCTCAGTTGATTCTCCTGATAGGGTTGGTGATGTTCTTTTAGTTGGTCTAGATTGTAAGGATTATTTGTATAAACCTTTTGTTTTTAAAGTCCCCTAAAGTTAAAAATCACATCATGACAAGTCCGGGGAACATGGTGGCCATAACCCTTTGCTTATTGTTCTCTCTTCCGTAAACATGTCATGAACTCGAGTCAGTGATCCGTGAGACGTGTGGCATGTAGCGCCATCTTGTTGGAAAAAGAATTGCATTTTGTCATATGGTGTCAGTTGGTCGTAAGAGAAAGATTAGAGAGATCGGGCTATTTTTAAGTGGGCCACTTAATCTGAAAAAGAATATTGATTAGAGAAAGATTAGAGGGATCGGGTTACAGGCCACCCAGCATTGCCCAGTCATAAAATATGCTTAAATATGATATTTTGATTAATGCAAATTTCATATTTATTATTATACTAGCAGTTCAGCCCAGCTTTGTTCGGGTCCTATGTACTGTTCATAACTTTATGTGCATATGTATATATATATATTAAAAAGTTTGACTCCTGTCCAGGTAACCTACATCTAAAATTTCAAGTGTTTAGACCCAAAATTGGTGGAGGAGTTTGGTAGAGTCTGCAAAGGCCAACTCTTTCAACTTTAACCTCTTGGCAGCCAAATTTTCACCCCAAAACTGATTAAAAAGCTTGCTGCATGTCTGAATAGTCTTTATAAAATATTTCAAATGTTTTAGACCCAAAATTGGCTGAATAGCTTGCTAGAGACCTTGGCAGCCAAATTTTCGGCCAAAAACCTATTAAAAAGCTTGCTCTGTGTCTGAATATACTTTATGTAAAATTTCAAATGTTTAGACCAAAAATTGACTGAGTAATTTCGTAGAGACTGCAGAAGTCAAATGTTTTTTTAACTTTGACCCTTTTAACATTTATTGTTTGGTGCTCAAATCAAATTAAAAAGTTTGATTCATGTCCAAGTAACCTTCATTTAAAATTTCAAGTGTTTAGACCCATAATTGGCAGAGGAGTTTGGTAGAGTTTCTAGCCGAAAACTGATTAAAACGATTTTCACAAATCTCAATACCCGTTATGTCAAATCTCGAGTCTGTAGACTGAAAATTGACAGATAATTTCACTTTTATAGATATATAGATTATATTGAACCCAATATATAGTAATGATTTAAAAAGTTAAAATAAAAAGTACTCGTGTGTCACCACCAAGAATCAAAACCAAAACATTCAGCTTACGATTTACTTTTTCCTTTGACTTTAATTCCTGAGCTATGAAGACGTTTGCTGCAAGGCTAAAAATTAAAACATGAACCAATAGCTACTACGTTAGGCATGCATATTTGTAATGTTGCCATTCGACCGTCACTTGGCAAATTTCATTTTTTAATTTTCACACTTTTGCAGTGATTTTCCCCAGTTAAAACTCAAATATAAAGTTTCACATGGGTTCGAATACCTTATATATTAAGTTTCACGTCTGTAGACCAAAAACTGACAGAGGCATTTGATAGGCAAATTTTTTTAAACAAATATATACATTTGTGTTTACTATAATCTTTTTACGCAAATATTATGCAAGTATAAATCATGTAGAATATCTGCATGAATATAATTACATGTAATAGTTAACTAAAGATGATCATCCTATAAGAAAACCTAAAAAACTAATAGGGAATTAATTAAAATGAATGTTTAAAAGAATATGCAAATTAGCCAGATCTTTTGCAGATGAATGCAATTCCACAACGTATATATAACAAAGTTGTATTTTCTTTTTAAATAAATAGAAAAAAAGGCGTATGCATATATATATATATGTGTATATTGTTGAGCTGATGAAATTTGCCACTACATCTCTTGAATTCAGTTTCAATGATGTAATGTATTGGCAAATGGAAGGTGTATCCATGGGCTCAGTCCTGGAACCGATTATAGTGAATATTTTTGTGGTTTTCCATGAAGAACAATTAATATCTGGCCCCATAAAACCACTAGTCTATTTCCGACATGTGAACAACACATTTTGTCTCTTTAATAACAAACAGAGGCAAATAATTTTTTCTCCTTACTTAATAGAATGTATCCCGCATTAAAGTATACTTATGAAGGAGAGTAACTCTTCCATAGCTTTCCTTGATGTATTGGTAACAAGAACACCATCTATTTACCTTACATCAATATACCGTGAATCAACATTTACAGGACTCATTTTGCCCAATAAAATATAAGATTAATTTCATTTGTACCCTAATTCATCGTGCCCTGATGATTTGTTCCAAATCAACATTGGATAAGAAATTGAAAATGATTACCATAACTCTATCCAAGAATGTGTACTCCCTTGATGTGATTAGATCAGTCATGCAAAGAAAAGTAACTGAATTTTCCCAAATTAAAGTTAATACGGTGACTAAATGTCCAATATATCTTTGTTTACCACGGTTGAGGACAGTAAATGAGAAATTTGCCAAACAAATCCTCTCAACGGTTCAAAAATGCTATTTTGCTTCAAATGTAAATGTTCTATTTTCCACAAAAACCATAATGGCATCCTCTCGAAAAAAAACAAAAAAACTACCCCTCCATCATAATAATAATGTAATTTAACATCTTAAGTGGTATGCGGTGTCAGATATGTGGGTTGAAGGAGTTTAAGTATATGGGAGAGTCCAACAGTATGTACCCAGTAAAATCAGAAATGAGACATACCGAGCAACGAAAATTTTGTATTCGTTAGATATATAAAAATATTATATATATAAAAAAAAACAACACATGCACCTGACATTTATCTGATGACCATACCCATCATATCTGATTAGCAACCAAGTGACCATACCCATTCTAGAAGTGTAAGCCATTTTGACTTTCAGAACAGTTTCAGATGGTTCGCTGTTACACACAAGTCCTGGGAGGTGACTTGTTTGTAGTAGACAGTTCCACAGAACAAAATATTCTTACCGTGTCGAAACCCGGGAAAAGAACATGTGAAATTGCTCCAGAAAAGGTTTAATATTTATGAAGCAATTCTGGTTTCTGATTGGTTGGTAGCAGAACGTGAATTAATTTGATTTGTCAGTTCTTAGCTGCATCGTTTATAAATAGAATCGTCCGACTGTGTGGGATCATACCCCATTATACACCCAAAATATTGCAACACCCATCATATCTGATTAGCAACCAAGTGACCATATGCATCATGTCTGATTAGCAACCATGTGACCATACGCATCATGTCTGATTAGCAACCAAGTGACCATATGCATCGTGTCTGATTAGCAACCAAGTGACCATATGCATCGTGTCTGATTAGCAACCAAGTGACCATATGCATCGTGTCTGATTAGCAACCAAGTGACCATACGCATCATGTCTGATTGGCAACTCACATATATTACATCAGCAAGAACAAATGTCTATGAAATTGGTTACATTACATTTTTATTTTCAAATCCACGATGCATCTTTTCAGCATCTGACGGCTAGTGTTGACCTGACCTCTGTGTCTGAAAGTATCTTCTGACAAGTCAGTGTTTTTGTGAGAAGGACACTCAAGAAAAACTGCAGCTGATACAGTTACCAATCACACTTGCTTCTCATTGGATTCTGACTGTGAATGATACATGTGTCGTGCAAGCATTTATCATTGTGATCATTTTGTACAGCTATCTCTTCTTTATAAGTCCTGTGGCGATAGAGGCGACGTGTACAGGCCTAACAAGTTGGAAATATGTAGTTACAAATCTGCACACAGGCAGCTTAAAGCTTATCTTAACATCGCTGTTAGTTTTGAGATACAGGAACTAGTTTCAGTGAGACTTTTTGCAACTGAGCAGCCCTTTTAAAGGACAGCGCTGCTCACCCAGATCATGGGAGAGGTCTAGAAAAGGTGACCTAAAAATCGTCCGTTCTTATTTTCAGCTGGTTAGTTAACTGCGGCTGACGATTGTTCATTTATGCAGTGAAAACAAAAGAAAAAAACAATGTGATTTATTCTAAAAAGAAAACTAAATTGAATATTGCTATCTGAAACGTTAAGGACACTTCTTGATAGGAAACAGTCGGTTAATACAGAGCGAAGAACAGCTATTGTTGCCAGAGAAATAGCTAGATACAATGTGGATATTGCTGCTCTATCTGAAACCTGTTTTAGTGATGAAGATCAATTTACTGAAAAAGGTGCAGGATATACGTTTTTCTGGAAAGGCAAACTCAAGTAAGTAAAAAGGGAAGGGGGGAGTTGGTTTTGCTATCAGGACAAAGATCACATCTCAGTTAGAACAACCTTGTGGAATTAGTGATCAAATCATGTTACTGAGGATACCTTTACCTTGTGATCGTTACGTGTCAGTTATCTCAGTATATGCCCCTACTTTG
>NC_136495.1:52998192-53028192 GCF_053919585.1 Euprymna scolopes | reverse complement strand
AATATTTTTTTTTTTGGAAAATAAATAATTTTAAATAGTAAAACAAAACAGTGATTTCTTACATTTCAATAGCGAGTGGACAACATGTAGCACTATAAAACAAATTGTTTAGTAATAATTAGTCATATATACCTGACGTTGCCCAGGAGACATTTTAATATCATTTTTCTTAACTATGTCGTTTGCTTTTTGTTTGTTTGTTTGTTTTTTACCAAAGTGTTTTTTTTTTGTTTTTTTTTTAGAATTTTGATAGTCAAATTAAATTTTCACGCTATTGTTTGGCGCTTTAATTATTAAGTGAACCAAATTTTCTAAAAAATTATAACTAATTATTGTTAAGGTAATGTTGTGTTAATCTTTATTTATAAAATGATTGGATTTAAAAAGCTTCCACAACTTTCAGTATTTTAATTACATAAGAATTTGCTAAGAATTTTAAAACAAATTAAAAAAGATACTTTGATTGTATGTTTTAATGTAGAAGAGTTTTAAAAAAAAGTACTATTTTATGATACGGAAGTAGGTGATATTTTAATAATTTTTTTATAACATCATTTTCAATCCCCTCATAATATTCTTCATTATTTAACTGACAATCCATCCATATCATTTACTCTCATCCTCAAATGGACGCCTTGATATGTGGTGACTCATTATTAAAAATAAATGACTTTCTTTTTTAACAATTTAAAAGCTTTCAAATTCCTTTCATTTGAAGGGTAACGAAATAAGGATTGCTTTCTTTCTTTTTTTTTAACTATTATCAAACGATTCAAATGGCTGACTTCTTTACGAAGAAGCCAAATGCGTTCTAGTGGATTTAAGTTTATGCTTAAAATATTAAGACATGATTTTTTGAAGTTCGTGAAGGGAAAAGCGTTCAAATTTAGTGATGTCAATGAAAAAGTTGACTTGCAGAAGTGAATGAGTTCACGCAAGCACAGAAATGAACGATGGCTGAAGGCCAGTTAAGCTTTCTGCCGTTTCATTTATTTGTTTCCCCACGATGTTGGGGAAACCAAGCTCCCCCAAAAAAGGGGGAACTCTAAAATGAATAGCAATTGTCTGATATGAAGGGTTTTCCCCACATTGATCAAAGCTAATTGCTTTCAAGACGTCCCCAGCACGAAAGACCGCTGACAGCTCTGCTTCATTGAGTTTTACTTTATTAATACGAAAAAGACCACCAAACAAGTGAAAGGCGGAATAGTGTGAATTTTATAAAACTCAATCAAAATCAATGTATAGACGCCGTGTGTTTGCAAATCGTAGATATTATGATCTAGGGAGTATATAAAAAGTTCTAAAAAAATAATAACCCTCTTGAGAACCCCCCCCCCAGAAAAGCCTTTCTTGGACATACAAAAACGTGTGCGGCCATTTTGCCTTTTATATATCGACTAGCAGGGGGTGCCCGGCGCTGCCCGGGTGTTTGGGAGGAGGGTAAATCAAAACAAAATGGGCTGTTTCAATATTAAAAAAAAAAAAAACGATGTTAAACAAAAACAGCGAAAACAAAAATTAAAAAATCGAGGTGTGGTGTGGAGGGGGGGGGCGTAAATCAAAACAATTTAAAAAAAAAACGATGATAAACTTCTTTAGAAAATCTGACAAAAACAGCATCCGTGATGGAAAAAGAAAGAACGAGCTGTTTCAATAATCGAAAAAATCGAGGTGTGTAAAAAAAATCGGCGTATGTGAAGCAGACGATGTTAAAACTTATTAAAAAAATCAGAAAAAAAAAAAAAAAAGATATCCTACATCACAATTCGAACTCGCAACCTGTAGATAATGGCACTGCTCTTTAACAAACTGACCTAAGAAGAAGTTGCTGAAATTAAGTCGATTTTTATAATATTTAAACTAATTCAATGGACGCCGTCATTGGTGCATGCGTATATTGTTATCTTGCCATAAAGGAACGATGTTTTGCTACCCTCCCTGTAAAAAAGCGTCTGGCTGAGGGTGAAGGAATTAATGTTTTTAGCCAATTTTTCGATATTTGTCAGCCGAAGATTCGAGCTTAAAAATGATACCTCTGTCAAAAGTTTTTGCGACACATACAAACATATACACACAACACACACACACACACACACACACACACACACACACACACACACACACACACACACACACACACGCACGCACACATTTTGCCTTTTATATATATATAGATGACATTTTTTTTGTTTTGTTTTGTTGTCTCTATCATAGCTATTCTAGTTAACCTTTACAGTGGTAAAAAAAAATAAATCAATTAAACGAGATTTTAGAGTGAGTCAGGGTCACTTTCACATATAAATTTCACAAAAAAAAATCACCCACTTCCATACCATAAATTAGTATTTTTTTCTTTTTAACGATTTGCATTTTACAAACAATATCATTATTTATTTATTTATTTATTTATTTACGGACTGTTACACTCATCTTCATAGTTGTTGTTTTATTGCGTTTCACCATTCAACTCATCCGCTGGCCTTCTTCAGGTGGTTAACCACAACGGGATAGGAATGATGAGTCTCTTAATTGTATTCTCAATAATTACTGCCTTCCATAGTTGTTGTTATCTCATCACGTTTTGACCAACTAATCCTCTAAGACTCAGGATTCCTATCCCGTCGTGATTAACCACCTGAAGAAGGCCAGAGGATGAGTTGGCTGAAACGCGATGAAACAACAACTATGAAGATGAAGATAACAATCTACAATAAATAAATATACAAATTATTTATCTCAAAGGATTCCAATACAAAATAATATAAAATATCATTCTTCACAAATACTTCAGATATAAACCATGCTCAATGATCAATATACAAAAACCAAAACTTACTCACAATCTTCATATGAACTGTTCTTTATAATTACATTCTCAGAATTACGAGGGGCGTGCAATAAGTAATGCCCCTGACCCACTTCCAGTCGTCTGATCTAGCTGAAATTTTGTATGTGCAATGATTTATATCTCTACGGGTTATGTGGAAAATTACAGCTCTGAACTAATTGTGGTTTCTGTTTCACAGATGTTTGAACTGAGTCAGGTGTGAAATGGAGCCTGTTGAATGTCGAGCAGTGATCCGGTTTTTGTATTTGAAAGGACGCACACCACAGGAGACTTTTGATGAAATGAAAGAAACTTATGGTGATAATGCCCCATCATATGACCTTGTAAAACGCTGGCATCGTGAATTCAAACATGGCCGGAAGTCTGTGGAAACAGCTCCCAGACCTGGTCGCCCCCCCCTTCTGCCATTGATGAGGCATCTTCCCGTCAAGTTGAGGCTGCCATTTTGGAAGACTGGCGCATTACTATTCGCCAAATAGCCCAAGATGTCAAGATTAGTACAGGGTCTGTGGAAACTATCATTCATGACCATTTGCATATGCATAAGGTGTCTGCCAAATGGATTCCCAGGTTGCTCACACCATTCCAGAAGCGAGAACGCGTCGAGTGCTCGAGGATGAATTTGGAGATGTGCCAAGAAGATGAGTCAAAGTTTTTCAAAAGACTGATTACACAGGATGAAATCTGGGTCCATCATTATGATCCAGAGACCAAAGCCCAGTCAATGCAGTGGAAGCACTTAGAATCACCACCTCCAAAGAAGGCAAGGGTGCAGCTCTCTGCTGGCAGGGTCATGCGGAGTAGTGATGACAGATTTCCTTTTTTTGAGGAAATTAAGGAAAGCTATCAAAATCAAAAGGCGGGGCAAGATAAGCAAAGGTACCCTCCTCCTGCAGGACAACGCTCTGGTCCACAACTCGCATGTCGCCAGATCAGAAGCACGGGCATGTGGTTATGAAACCTCCCCCCATTCTGTCCTGAGCTTGCACCCTCTGACTTTCACCTCTTCCCAGCCATGAAGCTGTTTTTGAAAGGAAAGCGTTTCCCAGATGATACAGCCTTGATTTCTGAAGTCACATCGTGGTTGGAGGACCAACCTGGGGTGTTCTACAAAAATGGTCTCCAGAGCTGCATCAGCGATGGGAGAAATGCATTACTCTGGATGGTTCCTATGTAGAGAAAGACTAATAACTGTGCCAAGTTTCGTTGCTCTACTGCTATGAGAAGTGGGTCAGGGGCATTACTTATTGCACGCCCCTCGTAAGGAATATTACTGATTATACATTATCAGTTTTCCTTTCATTCACAATATAATAAAAGTTGATGGATTTTCTACAAATTGCATAAGTTACTCCGTTATATGAAATCATTAATTTCAATAGTTCAGAAATCAAAAAATAAATTCAAATTAAACTGTGGAAGTGAAATGGCAACCAACTGTATTCACAGAATAAACTTTGCCAATTGAAACATTAATCCATTGATGGGGATATCAATAAAAAAAATCTGATTGGTTAGTTATCTAGACAAAATACCGCGTGTATGTATATCATGTGGTAACATGAATTCCATGTATTTTAGCCTGATGGAAATGAAATACAGAAGCAACTGCGTAGCATAATTGTCATAAATATATTTTCATAACATATATATATATATATATATATATATATATATATATATATATATATATATATAAAACTTTATTAAACATTCCAAGTCACAGAAGTATTCACTTAATTCACATTAATATTGTTTTATTGCTGCGTCTTACACGTGTTTCAAACAAATCATCAGAGACTTACATGAGTTTCTCAGGAAAAATATACAGCCCCCCACCCCCGCGCGCTTGAATTGAAAACGATAAGTAATGTTAAAATGAATTGGGACCTTTCAGAAATCATAAGAAAAAAACATTAAAAAAAAGAAACATGTAAGTATCTGATGATTTGTTTTGTATATTCATGCCATTTAATGAGATATGTGTAAGATGCAGTGGTAAAGCAATAGGAATGTGAATTAAGTGAATACTTTTGTGACTTTGGAATGTTTAATAAAGTTATATATGAATTTGTATTAAAGCTTTTGCAAACATCAGTAGAAACTTAAAAACTTTGAATAAACAGATAAAACTGTTTTTAGAACTGGTTTATATGCAAAAATTTTATTAAAAGAAGGAAGAAAACGATCCAATTTCTTTCTTTCTTTTTTGTTTTCTTTTGTTTAAGTTGAAACATTTCTTATTAATTACAAACTATATCAGGTCCATCTTCAGAAAGCAAAAGAGTTCTATTGCTTGTTTTGTCCCCCCTTTGCAACTGAAATCCCTGTGTTGTTATGTCCAAAGAGGACTGCTGTTGTTGTTGTTAAACGGTCAGCGAACTCTTCTCTGTGAGCTTTTTTAGCGCGTGTTCACTTTAACAGGTATAAAAATTGGTATCAAAGCTCTTGAAAGGAAAAATACGCAATAAAATACTTTCGCTCTTTGAAGATATACCTGATGTGGTTTGAAATTAATAAGAAATGTTTAAACTGTAAAAAAAAAAAAAGAGAAAAATTGGATCGTGTTTCTTTCTTTTAATAAAATTATTGAATTTTAGCATGTTCTAAAAAGAGTTTTATCTGTTTATTCAAAGTTTTTAAAGTTATATATGGTCTGAAAGTGCAAATCTAATTTTATAGAACTTAACTGAGGCAATTTTGAATAACTTTAACGAATATATGCATTATAAGTATATATCTGTTTTAAAAACATATATAAATGAAACACTGAAATATATATTATGGCATAGTAAACAAGTGAAGCATGCATATCCCCCCCCTGAGTGCACAGTGACATAAAATAATGACTAAGTTCAGTATTTGACCCCAGCCCCCATTTAGCCCCAAAAGTCCCAAGGGGACGTCAAATCCTGGTGAAAATGAGCAAACAGTGCAGTCTTAGGCCTTAACATATGTAAATTTGAGTTCTGCACCATGCAAAAAAAGAAATGATTAAGTCCATCATTGCCCCACCCCATTTAGCCTCAAAAGTTACCAAGGCGTTACATATTTGAATTTGTGTTTGGCACCATGCAAAACTGCTAAATAGACACACAGAGAAAATTTTGGATAAATATGATAAAATAGACCCAAAAATGTTTTTAAGAGCCCCTGAGGCACACCTAAGAGTTATCACAGAAGCATAGACAAACAAAATTATATAGAAATCAGTTAGCTACAACTTTTCAGAAAGTTTTATAAAAATCTAAGGCATCTTTTTTTTTTTTTTTGTTTTTTTTTTAATAAGCACAAAAGTGTCAATTTTAACCATTTTAACTCTAAAGGCACTCCTAGGGGTACAACCGGAGTTTTCTTGAAAAATCCATTCTGTTACTTTTTTACTCATATCATGTTTAATGTTTGTGCAACATTTCAAAAAATTCCAAGACGTAGTTATTGAGAAAAAGGGTGAATTTACAGGTCCACCCTCCTTTTGTGGGGGACCAAAAATATTTTTAACATAAAAAAAAACAAATTTTAATAAGAAGTTTAGGATTTGAGCAATAATGTAAAGGATTGATTAATTCTTGGAAACGCCGGGTGTGCCTCAAGGGGATAAAAAAAAGTTTGAATTTACCGTAATTTTATTTAAATAAATGTCATTTTATCCCAATATCCTGGGCCCCACCCACAAAATTTAATATTATTAAATGAAAAAAATATACAAATATCGAACTGTGCCCTTAAAGCTATTTATTTCCCTTCCACAGTGATAAATGTGACACAAGGGTCGAAAGTAGGATTAAAATGTCAGCACTCCCGAGGAAGAGCACTGTGACCCTGCAAAAGATGACTTAGCAGCCCCACCAGCACCAGCATTCCCAGGCAGAAGCGAAGAAGCGCCCCAAACAATTAGCCCAATTAGCAATAAACTAACCTCTTCTCAAAGAGAGAAGGCAAAGCCTGGGAGAGTGGACCTCCTAAAATTTTACAGAACCAGTTTCATACCACAAATCAACAGGGAAAAGTTCATTATAAGAATGGTCTGAATTCTGTTGATATGGGGATTTAGAGAAAAAAACATCCTTGGCGAACATCCAGTTGATAATCTCAATTAATCCTATCCTTGAGTGGATTTTGGCCTTGTTAAGTTGTGACTCATTAGTGTAAAATGGGATAATATAGTGTTATAGGCTAGACGCAAAAGAACATAAACTCATTCAATCCTGGACAACATCTGGTCTTCTTGCTATTAATAAATAAGTCTACATGAATGACTAATTATTCATGTTATTTTGACTCTTATTTTTGGATTGATTATAAAAACAATCCAATTCTCAGCTGATCGATATTTTCTGTTTTTGCTTATTCAATAATCATTGTCTTTGCTTTCGTAATAGACGAGCCGACGTTATGTGCGACCCTTCGCGTGTCCTATCGCGTCGAATGCAGCAAAAACTGGCCATAAATAATAATACTATTTACCAATTGGTGTGATAGAAAATAGTTGTAGTAGTAATAAAAGCAGCAGCAGACGGTAAAAGCGGGTGTGCGTACATAAATTATTGCATACATGATGTTACACACACACACACACACACACACACACACACACACACACACACGTGCGCCCCCCCCTTTTTTTTCGTATACTCACTGCACACTCATATAAACACACAAATACATTCATTGATTTCTCTATAAATACTTGTTGGTCGAGGAGAGAGACTTTATAGACTTGATTTCACAATCTTTCACAATTCGGGTTTGTATTACTGTACACATAGATTCGAAAAAGTTGTCAAAAAACAAATATATGACAAATAAATGTTATCAAAGGCAAGATAAGTTACTTTTCTACCAAACTGGATATAATTTTCGTGTTTTTATTCAATTTAACATGTTTATTCAGCTCGAAAAGCATTCAGTGTTTAGCGATGTATTGGAAAATTAAAACTGGCGCCCGACTCTCTATTTAACACGGTAAGTTCGGGAAAAGGTGTTATAAATAATAAACTAGACAAAATACTGTTAGAAATTCGTTCAATATATGTTACCGTGACATAACTTGACATATATTCGGTGGTTTTTTAATAGTATTTTGTCTAGTTTATTATTAACACCTTTTCCCAAACTTACCGTGTTAAATAGAGAATCGGGCGCCATTTTGAATTTTCTAATACATCAGTAAACACTGTATGCTTTTCGAGCTGAATAAACATGTTAAATTGAATGAAAACACGAAAATTATATCCAGTCTGGTAGAAAAGTAACTTATCTTGCCTTTGATAATATTTATTTGCTATATATTTGTTTTTTGACAACTTTTTCGAATCTATGTGTACAGTAATACAAACCCTAAATTTCATTTCATTATAAAGAGTGGGTTTACTTTCGCCAGCCTTGCAAGTCTCGCTTCCCTTATTTTGATCCTTTAGTCCTCACATTCAATTAGCAATGTTTCTGACAAAAAAAGGAAAAATTGCTGCTTTGTGTGTCGGAATTTATCCATCTAACACTTATTAGTTTTTGATCTTGAAGAAATAGTTTTTTTTTTGTTTTGTTTTTTTATTTTGTTATTTTTTTTTTTAGTTAATTACATAAAGTGGTTTCATGCTTTGTCTGGGACGATTTTCCACGAAAATCTTTTTTTTTAAATCTATTATAATTACGGGGTATATATTACTGTACACATAGATTCGAAAAAGTTGTCAAAAAAACAAATATATAACAAATAAATGTTATCAAAGGCAAGGTAAGTTACTTTTCTACTTAACTGGATATGTTTTTAGTGTTTTATTTAATGCAACATGTTTATTCAGCTCGAAAAACACACAGTGTTTACCGATGTATTGGAAAATTTAAAATGGCTCCCAACTCTCTCTTTCACACGGTAAGTTTGGGAAAAGGAGTTAAAAATATGCCAAATACTGTTAAAAACCCACCGAATATATGTCAGCCTATGTTACGGTAACATATAATGAGCGAGTTTCTAACTGTATTTTGTCTAGTTTTTTATTTATAACTCCTTTTCCCAAACTTACCGTGTCCGGACGCCATTTTAAATTTTCCAATACATCGGTAAACACTATGTTTTTCGAGCTGAATAAACATGTTACATTCCAATACATCGGTAAACACTATGTTTTTCGAGCTGAATAAACATGTTACATTAAATAAAAACACTAGAAAATTATCCGGTTAGGGGGAAAAGTAACTTATCTTGCCTTTGATAACATTTATTTGTTATATATTTGTTTTTTGCCAACTTTTTCGAATCTATGTGTATAGTAATACAAATCCCAATTACATACCAAGCACTCTCTTCAAACTTCAAATTTGAAATCAACTCTATTTTCCAAACATCGGCTAAAAGAAGATGATGGGAGCATCCTACCTTCTCCGTCAGAAGGGAAGAGGCGGCTATTATTGGTTACCTGAGGCACTTCTACTGGGAAATGCTGACAGGTTCATTGTCAACTGTTTTTGTACCCTTTCACAGTGGAGTCCCCACCTTGCATGTTAAACTAATTTCATGTCTACTGTGGGCAAGTGTATAGACGTGCTTACTTTAAATTTTGTACAGCACAATCACGTTAACACACTGGTTCTCGGCAGATCACCGAGTTAAGCAACGTTGAGCCTGGCCAGTACCAGATGGGTGACCATTTGGGAAGGCTAGGCGCTGTATGTACCTTCTGGGAAGAGTGGGCGTGGGGCCAGCACTCTCACCCCGAAAAAAGAACTCCTCCCTACAAAAGCATCTACAAAGTTGTGGATGGCCTATGCCCTCCACCCATCACCCAGGTGCTAAAGGTTATGGATGGATGGACTTTTAATTTTAAACTTTAAAATTAAGCCTCGCCAACTCTTAAAAAAAAAAAATTAACTCTACACCAAGAATGATTTAGAATGCAACTGTCATTCTGCTCCAAATCCTGAACCCGATATTATTATTTCTATTCTTATTGTTTTAATTGTATCATTTTCAAGTTATAAATAAAAGAAGTATAACATTGTATTTCATTATTATTATCATTATTATTATTATTATTATTATAATTATTATTATAATAATTATAATTATTATTATTATTATTATAATAATTATAATTATTATTATTATTATTATTATTATTATTATTATTATTATTATTATTATTGATGATGATGATGTCAAGAACGAATGTAGATTCATTTCCCTGCTTTCCAGCTGACTGCAATATGGTCGTTTTTAAGTCCAATGTAAACAAGTTCTCGATGAGCTGTACACTCTTTAACCTTTATCCTCGAGTGGCCTCTGGGCCTTGATAAGTGGGAATTCCTATTTAAAAAATAAAAAAAAAGATAATGTTGCACCCCCTCCTTTGGTCAAACTCAAATGTACTTATCCAAGTAAACCAGATGATGTAGTCTGTGAATGCATGTGGCTCTTGGGGTTATCTCTAAAACTCTCCCTGAAGTCTGTGAACAAAGACAGAACCTACAACTTTATATATGTATATATTAGCAGAGAGACCTGACGTTGCCCGGGATTGAATGATGATCAATGAATGTTTCACACTCATATTTTTATTGTCATTGAAATCAGTAAAATCACTCATTTTTCAATCAAATCGATTGATTTTTTGCTCTAGTTGGGGACCCATCACAGTGCACCCAGAGGATGCTTCACATACCTTCCCACAGTGACTTAGTCCACAATACATTGTAGTCTTCATTGCACTGTAGAGAACCTACTGTTGATTTTATGAAATTATTTTTTATATATAATGGTTTATATTAAAGTTTAAAATGCAAAAGTCAAGTATCATGTTTCATTTCAAATGCGTCCCTGTCATATCAAAGAACCTACTGTTGATTTTCTATGTTGGATCTTTCGAGTTGTGTGATAAGAAAACTTCTCAAATGTTAGGCTGTGTAAGGTGTTAACTTTGGTCAAAATCATCTGTTTCTTCTTTCATCAAATTAATTCGATTATCAATACTTATGAAAGATATTCCGATCCAAAACCTATTCAAGAACACTGCTAAGCACATAAAGTACATTTGTGTGAAATTTCATAAAAATCGGCTCAGCCATTTTTGAGTCCATAGGAAACAAACTCACACACACACACACACACACACACACACACACACACACACACATATATATATATATATATATATATATATATATATATATAGCCAGTAGAGTTTAGTTTCCTAGAAGTACATCCAATGAAACAACATGTGTCTACCAAAATAGTGCTCAATGAGTGAACAGAGCAGGTATATTAATTTTATTTATACAAACATTAATGGCTACATATGTGCATACATGTTTCTGTAATCACCCACGTTGGGGGATTACGTCTTCAGGCCAAGAATTACCTTCAAAAGTGACATTTCCACCAAATACATTTTTCTATTTCGTTTATCAAGTTAAAATACAACCTGGGTGGGAGTCAAAAAAAAAACAAAAACGGTAAAAGGATGAGTGAGGTCTTTGAAGATAATAAACATCATTTTTCTTTTCCCCTTCCCCTATCCAACCTAATTTTTGGCTTTTTATGGCATAGGGTACTTGAGAGTTTAGTTTTCTTGTCTTAGAGTCTGTAAGTTAATAACCTTAGCTATGGTCAACCAAGTACTGACCGGTGCCTTTTAATCTACCTCCACCCACACATACATGCAACACCCATATAACACACACATACACAGACAATGCCAACACACACCTACACACATTAATACATATATTCAAAAGCGAATCCATGCTGAACGCTCTTTGTTTTATTTACTGAAACTAGACAATAATTCTGAAACTGCGTAGAAATAAAGTAAAAATTACATTAAGGTAAATAAAACAAAACAAAAACAAAAATAAAAAAATAAAAAAATAAATAAGAATAAAAATAAAAATAAAATTAAATTAAAACAAATAAACCAACAAAATATGAATAAATATAAAACCCGAAAGTTATCTAAACCCCACATGTACCTATATGCGTGTATCAATACACTTATAAATGTCTACATTTATCTACATCCGCGCATATATACACACACATTACAGACATACAGAGACAAATAATAGTATTTTTCTTTACTTATGTAGCGTGGTAACCTCTTCGTATATGCAATATTATGCTACCCGACTACAGACGGGTGTATACATATATATATATATATATATACATACACATATATATATATATATACACACACACACATATACATACATACATAAGTACACACATATATATATATATACATACACATACACATATATACATATAAACACACACACAACAGACATACACAGATACATACATATATATACATATATATACATACCCACACATACATACATATATAACATATATATAAACAACATTCGGACATCCATACATTTTTGTAATCTATATTGTTACAACAATTCTATACGAGGCAGCCAATTCTAATAGTTCAGAAATATAGATGTATATACATACATCTACATACAATAGACACAGAAATACATCCACATACAAACATACACACAGATATATAGATGCAGAGATATATATATATAAACATACAAACATACATGCATACATAAAATACACTTATACATACAAACTCACACAAATATAGGCATATACATACATACATGTATACATGTACCGTGCCACCAAATGATCCATCTAAAGTAGAAACAGACATGAACACATTTACTATATAAATTCACTTTTTCTATCAAATTCCACACGTCTAGTTATGTTTCATGGCCCCATCCGCTTGTTACACTTTCCTAAGTTGTAGGTTTTTTCCGTAAAAATTGACACTACGCAAAAATTTATATTGAATTCAGCCTGAAGTTCATAGGGTTATCCTCATATTTAACAAACATTCTTTCCATGGTAAGGCAGATATACATAAGATGTATCACGATACAATAATAATATATAATAACATATGACAGAAATCAGAGTATATATATATATATATATATATATATATATATATATATATATATATATATATATATATATATATATAAACAGTAGCATCCAAAACTAAGGGACAAAATTTTAAAATTTAATATTTGTTAGATATAACAACTATGAAAAGCTGAAATTTTGACAACTGGTAGTTGTTATCATCCATAATAACATACTAAAATTTGAATCATTTACAAAGGATAGAAAAATAATTATAACAATTATTTATTTATTTTTAAAATAGGAATGTCCAAAACTAAGGGACAAAATCGAGAAAAACAATGTAAACAGCCAAAAAACAATAAAAATACATGTGCAATCAATATTTAGTAAATGAGCACTTGCTCTCAATGACAACTGCACATCTTCAACTACAAGAACGAATCAGTTCTTGACAATCCTCAATACTAATTTTAGACGATTCTTTTTGGAGCTTTACCCACAAATCCTCTGTTTTAGTGGGATTTCTTTCCATAACTTTCACTCCTAAGGTCTTCCAAAGATTTTCTATTGCATTTAAGTTAGGAATTTGTGGTGGCCAATCCATAATTTCGAAATCTTGCTTGCTAAGTTAACTCATTACCACCTTTGCCTTGTGACATGGTGCATTATCTTGCTTAAAGGTAGCCCTCTTGAAACCTGAATTCTGTATGATTGGCACAACATGATCTTGAACAATGTTTTTATACATCTGCGCGTTTACACAAGTTTGTAACCGGACAAGGGGGTGTGTACCTTGGCTAGAAAGCATTCCAAATACCATGACGCTTCCGCCCCCAAACTTGACAATTTTCTTAGTAAACTACTTAATCTTTAACCAATACATCTCTTTACATTGTTTTTTCATCATTTCCAAATAAATTAAACTTGCTTTCATCACTGAAAAATACTTTTGCCCAATTTTCATATGTCCAAATTACATACCTGTTTGCAAACTCTAATCTCTTCTTCTTATTCTTCGAACTAACAAGTGCTTTCTTCCCTGGGGTTCGATTAAACAGCCCTATTTCTTGCAGTCATCTAGAAACAATCTATCTTGACACATTAACACATCAAGTACTATTCATAACCCTTTTAATTTCTGTGCAAGACTTAAAACGGTTCTTTAATGACATATGCTACATTATTCAATCTTCTCTTGCCAAAGTTTTGTGGGGTCTGCCGGTTTTAAAAGCACTAACTATTTTGCAGTCATCTAGAAACAGGGATCTGCCGGTTTTAAAAGCACTATTTTGCCAATATCATTGTAGGATTTAACAATCCTGCCTACAACACTCTTGGAATGTTTCACTTTCTCTGAAACCTCTCTAATGGTGTGCTTTTCCTTGTGTAGCTTCACAATAGCTTGTCTCACACAGTAATCAATTTTTTGGCGTTTCACCATGGTGCCAGCTGATGCAACGTTTACAAATGACTAAGTAAGACTTATTCTTTAAAGGAATCTAAAAATTTGAATATAGCATACTGTTTACATTGTTTTTCTCAATTTCGTCCCTTACAATTTCGTCCTATTTTGAAAATAAATAAATAATTGTTATAATTCTTTTTCTATCTTTTGCAAATGATTCAAATTTTAGTATGTTATTGGTCTCTCGATTTAGCAGAGAGGGACCTATGTTTTCAGTGGCATCCGTGCGTCTGTGCGTCCGTTAGTCCGGACTATTGCCAGATAACCGTCCATTAGTTTTTCCTGAAATTTTGCCACAAATTATATTTCATTAAAAAAATTTTTTTACAAAAAATTCCTGTTACGCCCCCAGGGGCTCAAAAGTAAGTCAAAAATGGCCCAAAATGGCCAAAAATGACACATTTTGCCCCATAACTTTTGATCCATCCATTAGATTTTTTTAAAACTTGGCCAAAATGTGGAGTCCATTGTTCTTAATATAAATTCAGTATGGGTGACCCTGGCAAAATTCTGGTTCGTGTTCCTGGAGACTTTCGGTGCTAAAAACGCCTCTTCTTGTAGCTCTTTTTTCATATTTCTCAACAAAAACTTAATATGTCTGCCTATATAGTGGTTTTTCACGGTGATCAACTCAAATATACATGTGTTAAGGTCTGAAACTGCATTGTTATCCATTTACACTGGGATTCAGTGTCCCCAGTGGCTCAAAAGAGGTCAAAAATGCCCCAAAATGCCCAAAAATAACACGTTTTGCCCATAGCGTTTGATCCATCCATTAGATTTTCCTGAAACTTGGCCAAAATGTGGAGGCTAGTGTTCTTAATATAAATTCAGTATGGGTGACCCTGGCAAAATTCTGGTTCACATCCCTCTGAGACTTTTAGGGCTAAAAAACATGCCTTTTTGGAGCTCTTTTTTCATATTACTTAAGAACTTGATATGTATACCTATATAATAGTTTTCCATGGTGCTGAATTTAAATATACATGTGTTAAGGCATCGTTTATCTGTTTTCACTGGGATTCGGTGTTTCCAGGAGCTCAAAAGGAGTCACAAATGCCCCAAAATTGCAAAAAAATGACACTTTTTCTCCATCCATTAGATTTTTTTGAAACTTGGCGAAAATGTGAAGGCAACATTGACCCTTCACACTTCTCACATTCATCATTATTCACTATTTTTTGTGGCATCATCTCACATGCAGCACGAGAGGGGGACCATGCATGCGCAGCTTGTTATGGATGATAACGACTACCAGTTGTCAAAATTTCAGCTTTTCACAGTTGTCACTTCTAACAAATATTAGGTTTTAAAATTTTGTCCCTTAGTTTTGGATGCTACTGAAGATTTCTGCATGTTAGTACAGTTATGGAAGCAGGAAATAGAGAGAGAGAGAGAGAGAGAGAGAGAGAGAGAATTTAAAAGTCTAGAAATTCGATGGAATAAAACTACTAGAGAAGAAATCATTCTGGCATCTAAGGACTTCTGCAGTGAAGGGTGGGATTTTGCTGCCTGTTGGGAGTATTTACGTCAAGAGGGCACAAGTGCTAGGAGTTTCTCAGACCACATTCCATTAAAGTACTTTTAAAACAGGCAGAGGAATATAACAGTGCAGCGATGGGACAGGGGTTGGAGCTTGGTTGATAGTTGGTGACCTATTGGATTGGACCCTGTCTAAGAGGGAGAGACTAGCAGCAGATGCAACAGCCCAAATGTGGCTACAATACTCCATTTATAGTCGAGTGGCAGCCTTGTAGAAATACAGGATACTAGCAGTTTTTTTTTTTTTTAATAGTCATGTTTTATTCTCATTTATTTTTTTTTTTTTAAATTGATTTTATTAATTGGTTACTTAACGAAATTTCAACTGTAAATATACATAAATAATGTATTGAAGATGGCGGTGCAAAGTCCTTTGGCCATTTTCTGGATAAAATAAAAATGAGGTTTTGCAAAATAAATGTGAAATCAAAACTTGCAAGATGATCAGCTTTAAATTAAATTTTTATTTCCAATAATTTTTGCTCTTCTGAAAAGCATGCACTGTTCATTTTGAAATGGAGTTTTTTATTTGAAAGCTAGAAATTTTTATGTCAGAAGAGTTTCGTATTCCTTTTCTGATTTTTTAATAAATTTTATTTCTCCAATCAGTTGATCTTTGCGATAATCCATTTCTGTTCTTGTCAGTGGCTTCATGTCTTGTTTGGAGTGATTTCCATAAAAAAAGGTAGCAAGCAAAGATTTGACACCTTTATAATTTTGCAAAATCCGCAACAATTGGCCCTGACAAAAAATGCAAAAATATTTTTTTTTAAATATTCACGACAGTAAATCTATTTGCTTGCTTCCACACAAGAACAAAGCTAGACACAAGATTAGTTTCTCATATGGGTAATATTCCGCCCCCTAAAAAGAAGGCCACTCTGGATTGGACAAAATAAGAATTGCTTCAGTTAAGGTAAATTAAATTTTTATTTCCAATAATTTTTGCTCTTCTGAAAAGCATGCACTGTTCATTTTGAAATGGAGTTTTTTATTTGAAAGCTAGAAATTTTTATGTCAGAAGAGTTTCGTATTCCTTTTCTGATTTTTTAATAAATTTTATTTCTCCAATCAGTTGATCTTTGCGATAATCCATTTCTGTTCTTGTCAGTGGCTTCATGTCTTGTTTGGAGTGATTTCCATAAAAAAAGGTAGCAAGCAAAGATTTGACACCTTTATAATTTTGCAAAATCCGCAACAATTGGCCCTGACAAAAAATGCAAAAATATTTTTTTTTAAATATTCACGACAGTAAATCTATTTGCTTGCTTCCACACAAGAACAAAGCTAGACACAAGATTAGTTTCTCATATGGGTAATATTCCGCCCCCTAAAAAGAAGGCCACTCTGGATTGGACAAAATAAGAATTGCTTCAGTTAAGGATTTCTCCTCCTTGACTTTGTTGTTCTTGCATGAAACTGGCATTAACTGAACTGCTTCCTTAGCCTTTTCTCCATCAAAGCCTATTCTAACTTTACATCCAAACTCGGCCCTCAAGATCGCGATGGACATGGAATATGTGTCTACATAAAGGATACCTTCCTCTGGCAGTGACATCTCCAAAGAAGACCCCCAAACATCCCTACATGTGCTTTAGAGTAGGGCTAACTCACAATACACCATTTATATTTGCCCTCTACCATCCCCACAATGAATGAGTAGCTATCTTTGAGAGTATCGCTAAGCAAATTGATCATACCCTGTCTGCTTATCCCTCACGTCTGTGAAGATTTCAAGATGATGAAGAGAGATTTTATCATGATTTCTCTCTTGCTTATGACCTAACACATATTTTTAACAAATCCACTCGGGTACTCGATGCTGGCAGACAATTTGCAAGTCTTCTAGATGTTTTTCAAACAATATGCCCTGAACTGTGCTCATACTCAGTTCTGTTTCTGATAGGATTTTCTGATCACTCAGTTGTCTCAATAAAGATACAAACAAAGTATAAAAAAAACCCAAATATCTCTCTCCATCAAATAGTGTATCAATACTTGATGGGTGACTGGGTCGATTTCCAAGCAATCATATCTGAACTACCCTTATGCTCTGTTTAAAAAGAATGCTTCGCTATAGCATCCAACTTAACTGATTAGTTAACCATCGGCATAGACAGCTACATACTTTCCAAGATGTTACAACAGAAATCGAACAACTAGCCATGGTACACCCATGAATGTGCTGTCGCCATTGCATGTATAGAAACTATTACTTCAATTGTTTTAAACGTAATATATAATTTGAAACCAAAGTCACCTTTAGAACTGCCAGCAATCACTGTAAAAGGATTATAGAAAATGTGAGATTCATATGCTCAGTCGATCAAGTCTAAAGTAGAAGAACAAGGTTTGGTTCCTATGAGATTTGGCAAACGACAAACAAGGTACTGAACAGACTTAAAGGTCAACAATTACCAAGATCTCTCTAGGTCTCTCTCCTCCAACCTTGAACACGTGGTGCAATGGGGCAAAAGATGGCTGGTTAATTTGAACACCTCCAAAAACCAAGCTTCTGTCTTTTCACCATAAACATTCTGGGTCTGTCTTTTACTCTTGACCTGAAATGGAAGATTTACATCAAATCTGTTGCCATGATTGCTGGAAAAATGGTTGTATCATTTTATCACTCCAGAACGTATTTCAATCCTGACATAATCCGTTACCTGTATAAGAGCAAAATACATCCTAAAATGGAGTAGTGTTGTCAGGTTTCGGCAGGAGCAGCACGGAGCATCCTATCCTGTCTTGGGTTTTTTCTCCTACATGCAACCACTTCCCCACAGAGGAGACATGAGTCTGTCTCTGCATTATCGTTATTTTCATGGCAAGTGCTCGTCTGAGCTTCAATCTGTGTCCCCCACCGCCAAACTTTCCCAAAAAGCACTCGTCTAGCTACAACCACTATTAACAATTTCTCCCACTCTCTATCTGTGCCTAAATCTAAACGCAAATTCTATGAACAAAGTTTCTTTCCTAAAACTGCCTACTTGTGGAACTCTCTTCCACTGGGCTGCTTTTCAGTTGACAACAATATGATCATCTTCAAGTCTAATGTAAATAAGTTACTGTTGAACTGCCCCTAAAATAATCAAATTCTACCTGATTTCCATTACAAACGATCACTATGCTGCTGTCTCGGTGACCACCATAAACTCATTAACATTTATTCTCGAGTGGGCTTCAAGCCTTGATAAGTGATGACTCCCTTCTAAAATAATAATAATAATAAAAATAATAATAATTAATATTTAGGTAAATTTTAATATCAGAAAATATTTAAATATTTGCTAATAGTGAATATTTCATATTAGTTAATTATGGTATTTTTTGGTCATTGAGAAAATTTTTATTTTTGTACCTTTTCTCCACGTTAAAAAACGACCCTGGTGTTTAACTCTGTCCCATGGGGAGGCATAGTAAATAGGTACAATAATAAATACGAAATCTGCATAAATTAAAATATCATATTTAAGCGTATTTTCCGATCAGGAAACGACGGACAACCTGCTAGTCTTCTATATAATCATATATATATATATATATATATATATATATATACTCCTATAAATTTGTTTTTTGTGTGTATTGATATTCATATTAAAAACCCTTTTTCTCTTTATTTAAAAAGAAAATACAACTTTGTTATATATAGATCGTGGAATTGCATTCATCTGCAAAAGATCTAGCTAATTTGCATATTTTTAAAGCATCCATTTTAATTAATTCCCTATTAGTTTTTTCGGTTTTCTTAAGGGATGATCATTTTTAGTTTGCTATTACATGTAATTATACTCATGCAGATATTCTACATGATTTATACTTGCGTACTATTTGTGTAAAAAGCTAATAATAAACACAAACCTCTTTCTATATACATACATATGTATGTATGTCTGTATATTTATTTATGTATGTATTTGTTTAAAAAATTTTGCCTACCAAATTCCTCTGTCAATTTTTGATCTACAGACATGAAACTTAATATGTAAAACTTTATATTTGGGTTTTAGTCAGGAAAACTTGGTGCAAAAGTGAAAATGAAAAAAAATGTAATTTGCCAGGTAAAGGTCGAACGATGGCATTACGAAGATGCATGCGTAACGTAATAGCTATTGGTTCATGTTTTAATTTTTAGCTTTGCAGCAAACATTTCTTCATAGGTCAGGCATTAACGTCAAAGGAAAAAGTAAATCATAAGCTAAACATTTTGGTTTCGATTCTCGGTGGTGGTGCACAAGTCATTTTTTTTTTTCAACTTTTTAAATCATTACTATATATTGGGTTCAATATAATATAATAATAAATACAACTCCTGCATTAATCAAAACGCATTTTACGACTGGGCAATGCCGCACAGCTGGCTAGTACATATATTTCCCCAAAACCTCTGGCCTTGACAGAGAGAAGACAAAAACATACTGCTATGGTTTCAAAGGATCTGAAATAACAGCGATGAGAGACTTGATTCCAAATATTTCTCATGTTATATTTTCCGTCTTTAGGAAATAGGGCACGATTATGAATATCTCCAGTATCAAATAATCCTTATACACTGTGAAATTTACTTTATGTATGAAAACCAAATAGGGGAGATATAACATATGACAAATATTTGGAATCAAGTCTCCCTTTATTGCTATTTCAGATCATTTGAAATCAGCAAATTCTAGTCTCTCTTCCATCAAGGCCATTTGACCTTTGAGAACTCCACCAAACTCCTCCGACAATTTTGGGTCTATGCACTTGAAATTTTAGATATAGGTTCCTTGGACATGGATCTAACTTAATAACTTGATTTGAGCCGAAAACAATAAATTTTAAGGGGTCATAATAGGGGTCAAAGTTAAAAGAAATTGACCACTGCGGTCTCTTCCAAATTACTCAGACAATTTCTGGTCTAAATATTTGAAATTTTACATAAAGGGTATTCAGAGATAGGGCAAGCTTTTTCATCAGTTTGGGTCGAAAATTTTTAGTTACCAATATATAAATGTATGTATGTATGTTTGTTTGCATGTCTGCCTTAAACTTTCAATAGAGGCGACGGATTTTACCAAGATCAGTATCGTTTTAAAGTTTGATCTTTCATATGACAAATATCAAAAAATTGGCTAAAAACATTAATATCTTCCCCTTCAACTAGGCACTTTTCTACAGGGGGGGGGGGTCACTTTTTTCGCCGATATTTTTGAAAGTTATCCTCTCCTTTAGATTGTCTAGCCTTAATTTGAAAAATGTCGCTTCCGGTTTGGTGGTGATCGTAACAGCATAAACGTTAGGTTTTACCCCGTTCTTTTCCTCCTTTGCTGTTCGGGTTCGAGTCTGCCTTCCTACTACCACTTTTTTATTTTTATTTTGCTCAACATACACATCCAAACACCCGGGCAACGCCGGGCGCCCATGCTAGTATATATATATATATATATATATATATATATATATAAGGATATCGTACAATTCCACTTTTATCTTGCAGTTTGTACAAACATAACTATCGTTGAAACTATAAGGGCTCAGCTTTTGAAGGCCATAATTTGTGTACGTTTGTTTCTAATCTGAAATGAAACTATTTGAATTAGTTGAAATCGTAATTGCAAAATCATTATTTTCTTTCTTTCTCTTTTTGTTAATATTTTTTATTGAAATTGTTATATCTTTATCATTTGTACAAATCTATAGGGGAGAAGATGTTTTTTTTTTTTCTTGTCACTTCAACAGAATTTGAACCGCATTATTCTGTTTTTTTTTTTTTTTTTTTTTTTTTTTTTTTGTTTAAAGACCCTAATCTAACCTTAAACTGAATCTTAACCTAACCCTAAACTACACCTTTACCATAATCCTAAGATTTAGGTTTAGTTCGGCAAGTTGGGCTGGTTCTGTTCGAATTATGTAGAAGCACTTTTTTCTTCATTTTTAAATACTTATGCAGAATATGACTGTTCTATATTTTAGATTGAATTTTCAAGTTACATTCAATTTTTATGGTATCTATCTTTTGTTTATTAAATTGTTAAGTAAAAGAACAGAATAGTTTTTTTTAAAAGCACCTCCCTGTGTCAAGAATGAGTTTCTAATAACGTTGTTTCAGCACGGTCCATATTCTGCATAAATGCCCATTTACGTTGCTTTTAGAGGTATGTGACTGTTTTGCACCAAGGTTTGGTGTGGGTGTGTAGGGGTGGATGAAGATCCAGTTTCTCCAATAAATGCAATCTAGATGGTTGCAAATTTTTTTTACCTAAACCCACCACCCCTTCCTGTCCATCATTTTCCCCAGTGAGGACCGCCTCGGACGGCCGGCAATAAGTTAAATCCAGTCTCTTGGACAGGTAATGTTTGGTAGGAGTGCCTGCCTAAGACCGACTAAAAACAGATATTACACTTGCTCTGATATGAACTCGAGGCTTTTGTATTGTTGAACGTATTACAAGCAGTTAATGAACTCAAGAAATCACTCGGTAAGGTTGTTATTTCGCGCCAAATAAGTTAATCTAAAATTCTTTTTTAAAAATAAAATTTAAAAAAAAGGCAGCTTTAAGGATATTTGGGGCAAATATTGGAATAGCCAACATAACAAAAGTGGTGAAAAAAATAAATATACAACAAATACATGATACCAAAGGCAGGATAAGTTACTTTTCTACTTACCTGGATATTTTTTTTCTTTGTATTAACTTATTTTAAAGCGTTTTTTTTTTACTTAAAAAATAAAGACAATAAAGTGTAAAGCCTGTCAAGTTAGAATTAAAAAAATAAATGGCAATCTCTTAGAGGCATAGTCGAGCCCCGATAATCACTCAAACATCGAAATTAAACAAAATACTGATAGAAACACACCCAGTTAATGTTACCAACAATTAGAAAATGTAATCTACCAATATTTTGTTTAATTTTTGCTTTCTGAGCGATCATCTAGGATCGACTACGTTGAGATTCACATTGGCTAGAGTACTTCTGCTACTGCCTGTTGGGAGTTGTTTTGAAACAGAAAGCCTTTTTTGAGATACACACGCGATGCACAATAATTTGTCAGGAAAGAACATGTAATACTCGTTTCTAATTCAAGGGAAAATTTCCTGCCTTTATCTCAGCAGATAGCATCCAAGGAAACTCATGCTTATGTGGATAAATACCCTTTGTGGGGAGTTTGAATTAATTCCCAGTTGGAAACCTGTAGAAGAAAATACTGTTTTAGCTCAATTTTTGCCATGGACTATATAAGAACTTTTTAAACATACAGCAATATATATAATCGCTATTCTTCTAAAAATCTTGACTTGCCGCAGTCAAGAAAGATGGACCAGTTGGAAGACCACTACCAGCCTTGAATCACACAGTGGTGCATCGTTTCTACAAACACTGATTGAATCGAGATCCGTTCAAGGTAGGTGTTCTAGCTTTGCAAATTTCATGTCGTCAAGGGTCTTATACCTCTGTGAAATTTCGTCACACCTATGGCTCAAATTTTTTGCAGAAAGAAGCATTCTGTTTATTTTAACAGAAGTGATTTCTTATTCTGTGTGTAGAATGTATGGCTGATGAGCGTGTTACAATTTGCCAGGAAGACTTGGCGTTCACAGAGGGTGGTTGAGAGATATAATCTAAGTTTGAGGAACATATTTAGAACTAGGTAATAAAAAAAATGTTAAAAAATCTCCAATGGTGAGGTTGGAAGTCGAGTACCCAGTTTTCAAAGACAATATTCCCTTAGACAAATTTAAATTCTGAATCTTTTTCAAGTGTTTGGAATTCTATACATCCACTTTAGGAGATGAAGCAGACAATATGTTCCTGTTAAAATATAAGTTGGAGAACTTCGAAAGGGCTTTGAATGTCCTCAGGGATGACATAAGAGACAAAATGTTTGAAGAAATTCTTCATCGTACTGGCTCTTTTGCAAATCTTGATCAATTGAGAAATTATATTGAACACGTCAAAACTGATTTGACTGAACCAGACTGCTCCTTTAATGGAAATGTTTTTAAGGAGGGTTCATCTTCACGATAATTAGTTGCTTCCGTGATATTAAAAAGAATTCTTGCTGAGATTCAAAAGGAATTAATGTCCCGGAGAAAAGAGAGAGATAGCCTTCGCTCAGAACAATATTTAAGAATGTTTCAGAAATTGTTGAATTCAATATTCAGCATCTTGCCTAAAAGAGTAGAAAAATTGTGCGCCAAAATTGTCCACCATTTTTTCTGATAAACGGCAAGGTGGAGACAAGAAGTCTTTTAGGGAATCCTTACAACAAAGGTAGGAAATTTGTTTAAATAAGAATACCCTTTTGGGAAATAACAATAAATCCTGTAAATTGTGCAATAAAATTGAACATAGAGTGAAGTTTTATTCAATGTTCAAATCTTTCAGTTCAAAGCTTAAACGAGCAATAGAGCTTGATTTGTGTTAAAAAAAAAAAAAAAAAAAACTGCTTGGGTTGGCACAAAGAGGCGAATTACCCAGGGATAAAGAAGATCTCCTAACCTGTATATTACTTGTGAGGCTCAACTGCATTTTTTGGCGATGTGGCTAAATTCTACTCAATCCTTTGTGAGAAAAACGTCATTACCATCAACCCACGACAAATGTATTTGTCCGGTACTGTGTATATCAATAAAATGAAAGCGAGAATCCGCATACATTTGAATTGTCTTATAAACACTGGCAGCCAATGTTCATTCTTTTCTAGCACTGTGTACAAATAATTGGTTTCTAGAGAGGGTTTACACTCAACCTGTTATTAGGTTGGTGCGAAAATAATGTCGTTTTTAGTCGTTCAATTTCAAAAGATCATAACTGCTTTCATAATAAACTTTATTAATCAAAATAAGAACCATTAGAATCGATACATTTTTGCCAACGAGAAACTATTTATCCCATTAGCATAGAAATCCGGAGTTCTAGAAGTGAAGTCCTTAAAGGCTGATTCAGCATCATCTTGGCTTTTGTCGAGATGCTTGAAAAAGTGATAATTGGTGGGCGATAGGTCTGGATAAGGCAGAGTCACATAGTCCAATTCATTCAGCTTCTGCAGGGTCAGATGAGCAACATGTGGGCAAACGTCGTCATAGAGGAAAATTGGTCCCTTCATATTGACCAATCTCGGACATAATATGACCATAAGTATGTTTATAGGTATAAAAAAATATTAATTTTCATCAACTTGAAGTATCCTTAAAGTTGGGGTCTCAAAAACTCGTTTCCTTTAATGCGTCGTTTACACATGGGTTAATTTAAATAAATGTGAATAATTTAATATATCTTGCTTTGATGAGATTATGATAAATATAAAAGAAATAGGATTCAGACTGTAATTAATTTAAACCATTCTACCTTGTATGGTATTATAGGTTTGGATCTGATCCAGCAATTGAAGAATTATAGTTTAATTAAATGTCTGGACAGATCTGCTTGGCAAACTTAAAATAGTATCATTCCTTTAGGACAAATAAGTTGTTTCGGGAGGAAAGGTTTGAAGAAGATTAATAAAGAGCGTAGTTCCCATTTCTTCACTCATTCAATCCATAATTTACCCAAGTAAACTTGTAAAAAGACTTGTGGAGATTGGCTTGGTCCAGATTCTAAGGCTCAGGGCTCTTCTTCTAATGTTAATATGTAAAGTAATAATGCCTGCAAATAAAGCTTCTCATTTAGGGTGAAAAGAAGAAAGAAAATGTACCTTGAAAAAAAAAAAATTCTTTGATTCTAATAAAACTTTGAGTTAAAACATAATAAAATAAATTATTCATTACTTGTTATGAACGTTGTAAAATTATTATTGATTATAAAAACAAAAAATGTTTAGCATTACTTCTATAAAACATATATACTTTGCTTTAGTAGCATCACTTAAAGTTAAAACATTAATTACAATTAAAAAAAAATCTTTTTTCAAGGAAGTTCAAATTTAACTTGTAGAACTGACAGATGGAGGCACATCTTTTTGCAAAGTAATGAATATTCACTAATCTTTTGCTCCTTTTGGGAAGCGTGTTGAAATTCGCATTAGCTGGAGCACTTCCGCTGTTGTCTGTTAGGAGTTGCTTTGGAACGGAAGTCCTTATATATATATATATATATATATATTGTTTTTAAATCCCCGAAACAGTGTTTCATGGTAAACAACTGATGATCCCTTGAAAAATAAATTATTGGTATTATAGTAAATTCGAGAGCGAGTTGATGCAGTGATTGCAGGTGATTAAATGACTTACTGACTAGATGGTTTTCTAACGAATGATAAAAAATATTTTTTGTATAGTTTTAAAAGTTAAAAACTTCCAAGACTATATATATATATATATATATATATATATATATATATATATATATATATATATATACACACACACACACACTTATTTAAAAACTATAATACATATTTCAAAGACGAACCAGCGGTTTCATTGTATTGAAACAGCCATCTGAGGCTGATAAGAATCCAATACAATTCACCAACATCGGTGGAAAGAGGAAAACAACGGAAAAATAAACTGGCTCGTCTTTGGAATGTGTATGAATAGTTTTTAAATAAATATTTGTAATTTAGTTCTCACTTTCGCGATCGAGCACGTTTTATTTCTTTTCATCGCATTCTGACATGATATATATATATATATATATATATATATATATATGATGATCCCTTAAAAAATAAATTATTAGTACTATAGTAAATTCGAGAGCAAGTTTATGCAGTGATTGAAGATGATTAATGACTGACTAGATGGTTTTCTAACGAATCATAAAAATATTTTTTTATTTTTATTTTATTTATTTTTTGTATAGTTTTAACGGTTAAAAACTTCCAAGACTATATATGTGTGTGTGTGTGTGTGTGTGTGTGTGTGTGTGTGTGTGTGTATTAGGTTGGTGCAAAAATGTTGTTTTATATCAGATATATATATACATCAAAAAACATTATTTTTGCACCAACCTAAAATATATAGTTGGTGTGATGTGCCAAAGGCGCGCAGTTTCATTTTCTAGCAATAATTTGTCATGAAAGGGCATGCAATATTTGTCTCTAATTTAAGGGAAAATTTCCCGCCTTTATCCTGGCAGATAGCATTTTAGGAAACTAATGCTTCTGTGGATGAATCGCCTTTGTGAGGTGTTTGAATTAATTCTCAGTTGAGAACTTGTAGAAGAAAATACTGTTTCGGCTCAATTTTTGCCATAGACTATATAAGAACTTTCCAATCATACGGCGACACATATAATCGCTATTCTTCTAAAATCTTGACTTGTCGCAGTCAAGAAAGATGGACTACTTGGAAGGCCACCGCCAGCCTTGAAGTACGCAAATACTGACTGAACAGAGAAATCCATTCAACGTAGGTGTTCTAACTTTGCGAATTTCATTTCAAGGGTCTTTCACCTCCGTGAAATTTTGTCACAACTATGGTTCTAATGAAACCACGATTTTTTTTTCTTGTTCTAACTCGACAGGAGTTACATATACTACTTTTATTTTTTAGTTAAAAAAACGCTTTAAAATAAGTTAAAACACCACAAACGTATCCAGGTATGTAAAAGAGTAACTTCTCTTGTCTTTGGTAACATTTGCTATAAATTTATTTTTTCATCGGGGGGGGGGGGGTCTGGAAAAATTACCTGCTATTCTAATAAATGCACAATATTTTTGTCTTGAAATACATGATTTATTTTTTGTTGTGACTGTTGATAATTATATTAAAAAAACAAAAAACATCTCCCTCCACCTCCTAACCTCATCATAATCATCATCATCCTGTTATGCTCTACCCAACTGGAATAGTTATGTCGTCAACTATGCTTTTTTTCTTTTCTTTTTTTTTTTTAGTAAAAAGATTAAAATCCCTCACTGAATAAGCCGCCTCATCCCCGCAAAAAATGAGATTCTACTTTTGCTTTGTTTCTTTAAGGCGATTACACATGAACACTTCGAAGCAAAGCCAAAGCACTTGCCGGAAAGAATGCCTAAAACAAAATGCTTGAGAATTTAGTTGGGACCATTTTCGTAAATAATTTAACATGAAATGATCCCCTAATTTCGGACCATTCTAGTATTGTGGGGTAGTTAACCAAAACTGTTTATCATTAACCCTAAGTCTGAGTAGCAATGTCTCAAAACCACATGTAATCGACTAAAAAAGTAGACCCCCCCCAAAAAAAAGAAACAACGTACAGGATTTATCTCCCATAGCAAAAAAATAAAATAAAATAATAATAATAATAATAATAATAATAATAATAATAATAATAATAATAATAATAAAACAAAAAAAAAACTCTAGAATGACACAAAAATTGGAGATCATTTTACGTTAAATTGATATACGGAACTGACCCCCCCCCCCTCATTCTAATTTTTAAATAGGTTTTTAAGGATGTTCATACGTAATCGCCTAAAAAGTAGAAGTGTGTGTGTGTGCGTGTGTGTGTGATAATTTACAATATCCTGTTCATTTTCTGTGAAACTCATCCGCTCTTATGCCCCCTCCTCCTTGGCACCATTGATCGCCTCTTTTTTTTTTTTTCTTTTTTTTTAGTCTGAAGACTTTGAAAATCTTACACACTTCCTCCTTTCTTTCTTTTTTCTTATACTTTTCAGTTTTTCTTTCCAAAAAGTGGAAAATAGAAACAGTGAAAACTGTCGAGAGAACCAAAACACGCGATACAAGTTAGATCCACACCCCCGCCCCCACGCCATCCTGCAAAAAATAAATAAAATAAGAATTTAGGAAAGCGTAAAATGAAACTAATTCTACATAATTTTGGCCGTATTATCAAGGACTGAAACGCGCGAGCGCGCACACACACACACACACACACACACACACACACACACACACACACACACACACACACACATACACTCTCTCTCACTCACTCACTCCACTCACTCACTCACACACACACACACATAATAATGGATGCGCATACACACCACAGGTGTTTATTTAGACATGTATTTTATTTTTGCTACTTTTATTAAATCTATTAACGCAATAACTCAAATATAACTCATTTAATTATAAAAAAATTATAATCGAAAAAAAAAAAAGAGAATGAAATGTATTACTATAAAATACGTATGTATCGATTCCGTTTGTTGTGGCGTCGGCATTACACACGCATTTTGCCTATTTTTATTGATTTTTGTTTTTAATGTGATATATTTAATTATCTCATAATTTATTTTAATTCTATATTTATTTAGTTACATTTGAAGTTTTTAGCTTTAAGATGATTGCCATCGAAACATTATTTTCTTAACCAAATTAATTGTAGATTTTATTTATAACAATTTGACGCAATTAATTTAACGACGAAACAATGCCGTAATAATTGGGTTATAAAGTATTGTTTGGTTAAAAAAAAAACTATAAAACCAACTTTCTTAAGATAATGTTTTTTATGGCAGCCGTCTTAAAGCAGAAAACTTCATTATATCTAAGATAATTTGGGGTACTTCTACAGTTTATCGCCGAAAATAGAGACGCCATTTTTTTCGGGCACCTGCCGACAAAATCAGAGGGAGAAATCAGTATTTTAAACTATGACCGAAGCATGAAATAAATAAAACAAAAATTAAACTAGATAATAATTACTTCCGGAAAGAACTAATTACTACATGCCCCAGTGTAGTATTAATAATACCCAATCTCTCCACGTTAAGAACGGCTTTCGAAATAAGCACTCCCAACCTCGAAAGCAGTTCTTAACATGGGAGGTTGGGGGTGTTTATACTACGCTGGGGGCACGTAGTAATTAGTTCTTTCCTGAAGTAATCATTATATAGTTTAATCTTTTTTTATATATTTATTTCATCGTTTGGGCATAGTTGAAAATACTGATTTTGAGGACAGGTGTCCGAAAAAAAAAATGGCGTCATCATTTTCGGCGATAAACTGTAGAAATACCTATTTTTGTTTCACCGTTTATATTCCATATTAAATACGTAAAGTTACAAAGTTAAATATTTTCACCTACCCACCATATTAATATGAAAAAAAAGCTCAAGATGACGGTGAATTATTTATTATTTTTCAAAATTAAATGCTCATTCTTCCTTTTTTTCGAGCAGACGTTAACCCTAAAAGAGACGTACAACAAAACTCATCTTGAAAAAAACAAAATGACTGCCTCTTTGGAAACTAACATCTTCAATATAGCCAAAACTAGTGTTTTTAAATGTAATCAATTAATCAAGAAACAATTTTAAAAAGTAAATTGTAGATTACCCCCCCCCTCCCAATATATTTT